>NW_021137632.1:3037-263212 GCF_004193835.3 Ostrinia furnacalis | reverse complement strand
GGGGGAAAAGCTTAATCAGCCGTCACGCATGGACACTGCGGATTGGGATTTAGAGCTGCCATTCGCTCGCGAAAACCCTGTGCCATACATGCACATGATTTCAACATCTTCGGGCGCTAAGCCAGTTCAATGTCGTTTACCTGCGGATAATGAAATTGCCGTAGTGGACTGGGTGAATTTCACCATTGGAATTGAAACAGTAGGGGATCGCTTCCTGAATACGGAAGATTCGACCGATGAAAATCGTTGGATGAATACGATAATCGCATTCGATGAACATTTAGAGCATATCTTTGGATTTTCGACCACAAGCCAAAACAAAAGCGGTCGCAACTTCTACAAACAGTCTTACGTTCTTGGTCAAGATATGGGTTTGGTCTGCATTGGTGGCCAACGAAATACCATCCTAGTGATGCTTTCAGGTAAAGGCTGTGCCTTTGCTGAATCAGGTTGGGAAAAACGCCTGTATACATTCCTAACCAATATTGCCAAACGTGCAAAGTTAACTCGTATCGACTTAGCCCATGATGACTTTGATGGCAAGCATATCAATGTTGATTGGGGTAATTATCAAGACGATATCGGCGGTTTCCAATGTGGAAATCGTGCTCCAAATATTGAATATAAAGGCAATTGGAAACGTCCAAACGGTCGTGGTCGTACCTTAAATATCGGTAGCCGTGAATCGGGTAAATATCTGCGTTTGTATGAAAAAGGCAGGGCAGAGGGCGATCCTGACGATAACTGGCAACGATGTGAAGTCGAGTTCAAGGCTGTAGATCGTATTTTGCCTTTCGATATGTTGCTTGCACCGTCTGAGTATTTACTTTCGGCTTATCCATGCTTTAAAGACATTGCCCCGCATATTCAGCCTGCACGTATTGAAACACTTAAAAAGAATTCGACGATTTCTGCAAAGGCAGCAATTGAGACGATCAAACGCCAGTACGGTAAATATATCAATTTGTTTAAGCAGGTTTTTGAACCTGAAGAACTGATCAATCTAATTTCACACACAGACCAATTTGCTTATCCAAAGCGGTTGGATCACGTCTTAATGACAGCAATGAGGATGTAAAAAATGCAATTTAAAACACCAGTAACAATCGTTGGCGCTAAACCTGTTGATTTCAAAGATGACAAAACAGGTCGTCATTATGACTACGTGACCTTGTATGTCGAAATGCCTTTGGATCAGTCACAGGGTAAAAATTGGGGCAATGCAATTGAGGTATTCAAATGGTTAGACCATACAAATATCGAAAAATTAAAAACACTTAAAGCACCTCTTAAATGCGAAATGCTTGTTGAAGCAGTTTCAACNAAAAAAAACATCAAAAATATGCAATAAAACTATTTTAGAGTGTATTTATGTGATTGTACATACGACAGCACATCAGGTTACCCATTTTTGTTGCAAACTCGCCCCTATTACAACTGCTCAAGAACCCACAGTGGTTACGTTGACGTGCCGTCGTCTGTACATATTAAATGATGACATCTACCTACCTACATCGGGTAAAGTAATGTTGCTTTTTATTATTTCTCATATTTGAAGAAACTACGTATTTGTCAGGTTAATTTAAAAGATGATTAGGTAAATTATTAAAAGATGATTAAGAAAATGAATACATGTTATAGCATGTTTTTATGATGTTTATGATGAATTCACAAAAAAATTAAAAATTAAGAAGCTAGATTTGTTAAAGTATTATGAGAAAAAAAAGTCACCTTACTGTAGTACCTTAAGGTGTAATTATTTTCTATGCACAAATTACACAAATGCTACACTTATCAATTGTTTTTAATGATTTCCTAGTAATTTTGACTAACGCCCTTGGTCAAACCACTTTTACTGTAGGTACTAACAAATAATAAATAAGTATAGTTTCTAAAGTAATTGGATCAGCTAATATATTATAATCTAGTAGGAAAAATATTTGCACAACATGGGAAAATATAGTGTCAGTTGAGACTAAATCTACTAAAAACCGTGAATGCACTTTTTTTCGAAGTTATATTTTATATTAAAAATAATAATTGGCTTTTAAAAACTGTATTATTACTCCTACAGTAAAGTAAGTGGATGTACTTTACTGGAATGAAAGCTTCCTACTTGTAATCTTACTTACCTAACCTTTCTACTTTTATATCAAGTAAAATGACATAATTTTTAGCTAGTATGAATAATAACGTTATGTTTAATCTATTTAGAATTAAGAATAATTTATAGTTTGGTTTTCGCTTGTCCTTAATAATTCTATCCGATCTGCATTATCATAAGGTCAACTGGTTGACAGACTGCCCTATGGAATTAAGTTCGCCATTTGTAGTTTTTCGAAACAATGATAATGATTAAATAAAATAATAAATAAAATTAAATTGGTTTCGGCTTTTCGTATATAGTACACATTTATTAAGTTTTATATTAAAGCGTCATAATATTTATTTTCTAAATTCGCTCGTATATCGGAAATGG
This sequence comes from Ostrinia furnacalis, assembly GCF_004193835.3. NCBI lineage: Eukaryota > Metazoa > Arthropoda > Insecta > Lepidoptera > Crambidae > Ostrinia > Ostrinia furnacalis. The sequence continues at coordinate 260,733 of NW_021137632.1, read as the reverse complement.
TATCTTCTAGTTCGAAGATGTCAAAACTTCTGCTTAAATAGTTTCATAAATTGTGTGCATTAAATTATGAAGCTACGGAAAATCATTTTATTTTATTTAAAGACCATAATTCATTAAAAATGTGTGAAGAAATGGTATATTACATATCAAATAGCATAAAACATTAAATATTTAAGCTAAATTATCAATTTACCCTTGCGTAATACCTTACCTGGGTGTTCCGTTACGACCAATGAAAACCTATAAAACTATGTAAATTGTCATTTATTACCTTGGTTTTGTAGTTTTGTGAAATAAAAAGAGACTTACGTCCTGAGTAACTTGCCTAGGACGAATATTTGAGGGGCGTAAAGGTCTTTTTATTGTTATTTTGAGGGCGTAAAGGAAATCTATCTCAGTAAATACGGCTCTAGTCCAGTTTCTCAATACCTCCTCGGAAAATGCTGTGAATTCTAAGCACTTTCTTCCTAAGTCATATTTTAATAGCTCAAAAAACAAAAAAGTTACTGTCGAATAAAAAAATAAAAAAACGTTTTTTGCTTCTCCTGAAAAGTCGTACTTTGTCCTTTACGACCTTTGAGCCCAGAGGTATCGAATTACGTTTCCTGTAAGAGCGGTTTCGCACTACATTCGGTACGAATCCGTGGTCCTGACTCCAGAGTAAGTAGTCGTAGAACTCTTTGTTTGGTAGATATAGTCTGGTCTGCGAGCACGTAGAATTTTGTCCAATGACCCCAAGCTACCCATCCTTATCGCTCGCGCGTAATTATGTTGCTGTCGCGCTCGCACACTCACTGCGGGCGCCCGACGCACAGCGCGCGAGCGATAAGGATGGGTAGCTTGGGGTCATTGGACAAAATTCTACGTGCTCGCAGACCAGGCTTTAGGTCGTAGTATACCCACTATTTTTGATTTCCGTCATCCGATTTTACCAGTTATAAATCGGAATTTTCGGACGCAGTACGAAACCGCTTTGCAACTGATTTACACTAAAGTGGAGAGGACGAGCTATGTTTTTGAATAACCAAGAATTCTGAACCGAAACTGAACGAGAAGGTGTTGTGAAAATAACGAAATCTGATTTGTTTCGTTGTTGTTCAAACACATCTTTTCTCCGCTTTAGTGGACACCTGGCCTGATGGTGACTTCTGAAGGTGTGCAATTGCGCGCCTCCTAACACATCGGTTTACATCTGTCAGCGGTTCTTAACCTTTAGAGTAGGCGCACACCGTTGATTTTTCGTCGGCCGATAGATTAGTCGGGCAGTTGATCAGTATGGGCATGTATGGGAGTGCGCACACTACGCCGATTCGATTTGGCCGATTCTTCATACAATTTCAAATCGGGCACAACTATCGGCCAACTAAAAATCAACGGTGTGCACCTACTCTTAAGTCATGAGGGACCATTTTACCAAATTTCTGTCTTGTCAGGGACCACCTCATAATCGGTCAAAACCAGTTTGACTGCAAAAATCTGTTAAAAGTGGTTTTGACCAAGGTGTGCAAGTGCACTTCGTGGACCACTTGGAATGCCTCCAGGGACCACCAGTGGTCGCGGACCACCGGTTAAGAACCACTGGTTTACATGAATGAATTCCCCAGGGCCGAGGATCCGGCTGGGCTACGACTCCGAAATGGACGTGGTGTACATGGCCGATGACGGAAACGGCCTCATCGACCTCATGCATCCTGAGGGTAAGAAAATTCTTTCATATTCAAGCACTAATTTGTGATTTGATTTTGCGATTTTTGTACAATCTACCTTCCTCGGATTTGGTTATAGTCAATCGTTCTCGAGTTTTGCCTTTAGCAACTTTGCGAATAATTTGGATTAAATAAATAAGAATTTATCATCATCGTCAGCCTTTTGAAGGTCTCGCACTCACACCATATCTTTCGCCCTTTTGCCTGAAAATACCTCGCGAACAGGTTCATAATGGATCCGAGACCTTTTTGAGCACTAATGAAAAGTGTAATTAAATTAGAAGATGACAAAGTAGAATTATTATTATTTAGAATGCTCAAACAGTTTAAGTAACTAGATGGCTTAAAAAGTAAATAAAACTGCTTTCTGGCACTGACGTCAAAAAGCAATAACAATTTATCCCGAATTGAGTTCCGAGTGTAACGAAGAAAGGATCCGAATCACGGAATCATATTTATCAATGTCTACGTTATACAGGATTTTGATATCCCTGTATAATATGTAGTTACATCCCTTCTGGAAATTCACTAACCTCCTTCGAGAAAGTTCAATCCTAAAGTGAATTATCGTTAAAGGCACTGGCAGAGAGACCTTCAGGCATGTCTCCACCACAGTAACCAGCATGGAGGTGACGGACTCCTACCTGTTCTGGACGGACCGGAAGGCCAGGTTATACTGGTCCAATGTGCACGAGGCCTCGCACAATATTAGGAGTTTTGAGTTTAGTAAGTACCTACAAATTTTTATTATCATAAACTTCGCAGTATCATAATCTAGGGGAGGTGAGCCCAAAGCGGGTATACCGCCCAAAGCGGGTAGCCTTCGTTATTCACGTATACAAGCCGATTGTGCACATGTGTGCGTTTCGTGGCAATACCCGAACTTGTTTCGACACGAATCAGTTTGGCCGAAACATCGGCGACGCGCGGCGGAGCTCCGAGACGCGAATGTTTTTATTTGCCTGTTTCACAAAAAATGAATCAAGATTTGTGAATATGAATTACTTCATTCTGTTTAAAGTTGTGTTGAATCTGTTACTTGTGTATTATTCTGCATTAAAACAGCGTAGAATTCTTATTGTTTGAGCAACATTTCTGATAAAGATTTTGAGATTATTTTACAAAACGTGAAAAAGTATCTTTTGGGCAAAGCGGGTATGGGTAAAACGGGTAACCGCTTCTTATTCTTATTCTAATTATATATGGATACAAAAATTGTAGTTTCATAGGTAATTTTTGTTGTTTTGGCTGAACAAGAATCTGAACTGATAGAAGTCTTGTTTCACATGGATAATTTTTTTTTTGGTCTGATAAAATCGGATTTTTATCTCACGTATATCAATATGCAGAGAGCAATAGAATTCCGCACCCTTTCAAAAGTCAAACTGCTGGAGAAGATTGATGTAAAGCCTTTGAAAAGAGATATCCCCAACTAACATTGAGAAAGCCAAAGCCAACGTCAGTAACTCGCCAGCTCGCCTCGCCCAGTCTCGACCCGTTTTGCCCCAGGGGCCATACCCGCTTTGGGCACCCCCTGCAGGCAAACCGGGTAAAATGACCGACTGATTAGTTCTTAAATTTGTGAAGTGATTTGTTACAAGAGATGTGATTTTTAGTTTTTATTACAAAGTTTAATACATACTTGTACGAATTATTAAAAATATATAACTTTGCAACTGCAGTAACGTCTTTTTTATTGACACAAACCTTAAGTTACCCGCTTTGGGCCCATCTCCTAAGCATTATTGTAAGATGTACGATTCTCATGCCCCTTTTCACCATTAAGTAAGTAATTTTTAATTTTTAAGTGACCCCTATGAAAACAAAATTTTTGTTATGTGGTACCATAGAGGTCACTTCAAAATTAGGGATTGATGGTCAAAACGGGCATCAAAGATTTTTCTTTGATTTTCATGACGTTTCAGGTCCTTGTCAAAACAAGAAATACCTAAATTCAGCAGGAAACCTTTAAAAAAGTTCTTCTATTTTAAAATTCAAATTATTTGTTAACTTTGCCAAACTAAACAAGCTTATTTCACTATCCATTTTCAGCGATGTTCCCCGAAAACACTCAGCTGCACATCCAAGCGACATACTCTCCCCCCGACCCCCTAAACCCCCTCCTTAACCACACTTGTCGTACATCCCACCCCTGCTCCCACATTTGCGTCCAAACCCCCCACGCTCCCCTTTCTACCCACCGCTCTCGCAAAACCAGTACCCCAGAAAGTTTAGGGTACAGGTGCTTTTGTCCCCCCGGCCTCCTCCTCGTCGAGGGGACCTGTACCCTGCTAGCTACATGTAAAGCGAAAGAGTTGTACTGCCATATAAGCAACGAGTGCGTCCCCAATGGAAAGTACTGCGATGGAGTTAAGGATTGTAAGGATGGTGAAGATGAATATGATTGTAAGGGTAAGTTAAAACCGTAACTTTAAATTGCATTTGTAACTGTAGTAAGCGTACATTATTTGCAAAATCTCACCATTTGTACCCTTCTGGTGGAGATCGGGAAAAAAAATACAAAATCCGCCCCTGGGGGACAACGCTACTGGAATCTTTCCGTCAGCTGCTACTAGTGGATTCAGGGCCATTTAGAAAGAAGGACAAAGAAATTAGTTGCATTGTCGCTCAGTGACGAATATCGAAACCATAAAAAAATCACCAGTTCCTCCGTGGTTGAGGATTCCGGGTGCAGCTCGCTTTCACCTTCGGCCTGATCATTACTTACCATCAGGTGAGATACAGGCCAAGAGCTTCCTCGTTTTGGATAAAAAAAAATAACAAAATGGTCACCCGTTTACGTACAACCTGAGAGGTGTTTTGATGCATTTAATGAATCACCAGAATAATAAATTATGTGGATCTTTCACACAATCCTTAGCTCAGATGATAAGTCAATATTCTTAATATTTCTTTCAGAAAGCTCGACCAAAACTCCAAAAGTCGGCACTTTGTGCGTTTCAGGGCAGATTCCTTGCAATGGCGTTTGCATTCACCAAAACGAAACTTGCACTGAAAAAAATAATAGTACCAGCAGTAATAATACAGGTGATTCTTACTACATTTTATTAATTGTTATTGATAATATCATTACAAGCCTGCTATACCTATACCTACTTTATTTAGTAAAATATATTAAATACTATTGTTATGTCCCCAAGTTTAGTATTGTGGTACTTAGCACTGTTTAAAATACCTTATCGAGAATAGATAGTAGATTGTAGAACTTTATTTTACACCTCACAAAACAGATAACTACATAAAAAATAACAAGTTCGAGGATGTACGTAATTATTATGTCTTATTTTCGGCATTAAACCTCTTTAATTTACCTGTACAGGTCCAATTTGCGCAAGCACAGAATACCAGGTATTGTGCAGCACCTCCAGAGTTTGCTTGGAACGCGCGCAGATGTGCGATGGGCACCTGGACTGTCCTACTGAGAACGACGAGAAACCGAAAGTCTGCGATTCGCTGGTCTGTCAGGACCATGAGTACAGGTCAGTTTGAGCTGGAAAACTGAGTCCAGGTGTACTGCAGAGATTTGAGCGTCTGCTTGGAGCTCCAAATAAAGATAACGCTCGCTGGGATCACGAATATTAGGACATAACAGCAAAATCTGAACTTTTCAGTATCATAAACCACTTGCCGCATTATTTTTGAGTTGTGATGGGTGCAGAATCGCTTGGTTCACTTGAAGAGTTTCTTTCATAAACTAAAAGGTATTAAATTTTCAGGTGCGCCACAGGCTCTTGTATTTACAAAAACTTTGTGTGCGATGGCGAGCCAGACTGCTCGGACTGGTCGGACGAAGTGAATTGCAGTAAGTGGAGTTCAGATGCTACAAGATCATGCATTTCTTTGCTTAGTTACATACATTTACATGGATTTTGAAATAAAAATCTAAATCCATGTAGAGTATTATTTCAGGACATGCTTTCATGCCAGTTACTCTTCGCGCTTCAAAATAACTTTACGCGCGTAATTTTCAGTCTTTTAAAAACTTGTAAAGAATCTTTGAAACTTTTAATTTTTCAGCTAAGTCATGTGGTCTTGGTTTCTACCGGTGCCGCAGCAAAGAATGTATTGAACTGAAGAAACGCTGCGATGGAAAACAGGATTGTCTTGACCGTTCAGATGAGGAGGACTGTGAGGAACCATCCTCGGAGTTTGAAGTGGTAATGTAAACACAAAAGTTAACCACGTACTAAACAACAAAAAAGTTAAGCACATCACATCATTATTTTCAGCGACAGGACGTCCACTGCCGAACATCTCCCCTGTACGCTATCTACGTAGTTTCGGGTATATTTCTGTCACCGTCGCTCATGCTGCCATTTCGCTTAGCGTGATAGGGATAGCAACATTCGAAACTTCGGATAACATTTTTCGTAGTGACCCCGCTGTACTCTAACAAATTTTAACTTCTTCACCACTTTTCTTCCTCAGGGGAACCTGCCAGTGTGCACTGAACATGAGCACACATGCGAATTGAATAGGAGCATTTGCATACCGCTTACGGCACGGTTAGAATGCTTAAGAAACTAGAACTATTCGAATTATTGTTGTGACGTCATTGTTTCGTTTTATTTGTTAAAAATGTGTCCATAACTTAGCTGCTAACATTTGTAATTTTGTCTTAAAAATTAACACAATGTGGGGGTTGGTATTTTGGTTGAGGTTAATAAATAAGTAGGTATTATGGTCGTATTTACCACCGTAACCTTAATAGTTCCTTGGACAGCGACCAAACATCTTTTGTTTCGGTGATGGGTACAAAATTTCCACTGTCTACAAACCACAATCATCACAACTAACTTTCAGGTGTAACAACAAGGTCGAATGTCCGGGGGGTACAGATGAAATCAACTGCGACTTCCACTGCGCACCACACGGCAAGTTCGAGTGCCGGCAGGAGCTGTTGTGTGTGGAGAAAAGACGACTGTGTAATGGCCATAAGGACTGTCTGGATGGGTCGGACGAGACGCCCGAAGCTTGCAAAATGGGTCAGTAGCGCTGAATTCTTCGACGTGTCGTTTTTCACCCAGTTTTTCACGTCTACACGTCGCCTGCTGCTGCCTGCGCATATTCCCGCTGTCCCCCACAATCTATCACACTGGCAATTATCGAACCATTTTCTCCGGTGCCCGCTAATAAAGTAAAATAATAACAAAATATCGTCTCTGTACCCTTCGGTACCGTACCGAAGGCTGCCGAGTGCCATGACGGGTACATTTGCAACAACGTCTAGCTGTGGCCTGTTATAGGGTGATAATAATAAACTTATCTCTCGTCACCAGTGAACAGACCTACAAGATTGTACCCTAAGACACGGTACCCGGCCGGCGAATGCTACGACGGGTACGTGTGCGACAACGGGCAATGCATCGAGGTGCAAAACGTGTGCGACAATCATGAGGACTGCGACGATGGCTCAGATGAACATGGAAATTGCTGTGAGTGATTTTATACCTCAGATGACTGAAACTCTAAAATAAATAAATAAATAAATAAACTCTATTCTGTAGTCACTACATAATATATGTAATTAACGCTTCTTTTCATTGACAAAACCGTGACGTGACTCAGCAGTAAATGTTTCGGGCAACGCCTCGAACTCGCAAACTTTTGACTTAGAAGTGCTTTTGGAGTTTTTCAGCGATTTGGCCCACTTTTAGCTTGGTCGGCGGGGCAAGTCGCTGGTTTGATATTTTAAAACATTTTTTCTTCCGGCAACTGGACCTATAATGTTTTATAATTAATTAATTAAACACAAAATCTCTACAATCTTAATCGGCCCAGTTGCCGGAAGAAAAAATATTTAAAATTCAATACGGCGACTTGGCCCGTGGATCAACCTAAAACTGGACCAAGTCACTGGAAGACTGTTTTTGTTCTCTAACGTCATTTCAGCGACAACATGCGACAACCACACCTGCGCTTTCTTATGCGTGAACACGCCGAGAGAAAAGCCACACTGCATGTGTCCTGACGGGCTGTGGACTGATGGAGCCAACTGTTATGACCTGGACGAGTGCAAGCAGGAGGTCTGCTCGCACGTCTGCCACAACGTCGCTGGCACCTTCGTGTGCAAGTGCCACCACGGGTACACGCTCAGGTGAGGGACGTTTTAGGAAAAATTTAGTCTTTATTGTCCCCAAAATGGCACAGGAGAACTTACAGATCATCACTCGCTATGCAAACTTCCGGATAGTGAGTGATGATCTGAAAATTTTGGTAGGAAAGTCACTAAAATGTATTAGAATACACGTTAGCAACAATTCATGATTGTAGTCGGGCAACGGGACTACTGTATCTGTCTTTCATTGCAACTCATGATAGCCTTTACCTACAGTTAATTTGGCCTACAGAGAACCCACAAAAAAATCTGATAAGTAGGTAATTAGACAAGTAAGATCTGTCTCTCTAGGTCCTTAGATTTAATGCAGCTGGATTGAGGTTGCAACTAAGAGTGCAGTGAATTTATCGGTATACAGTCATGGGCGAACTCATCTACTGAGTCCCCGCGTAGGTATAGACACTCAATGACGAAATATAAGGCAGGCAGGTAAGTAGGTACCTATGTAGGGAAGACGTATAATTTCCAGAGGGTAGCCCTTTTCTGCTCCCCCTCGTTATGCCCATGAAGAAAGTGTCTTTGTTCAGGCCAGACCGTCGGAACTGCAAAGCGATAAATAAATAAATTATTTATTCGCTTCCGGGGATACAATATGAGAGGTGACCAGCGACGGACACGGGTCCATCTACAATAATTCTACATAATATCTAACATAATAAAGGGTTTATCCTAGCCAGCCATCCATAAAGATATAAGCAGAGCTAATATTTTAACCGCCTCTGTGGTCTAGTGGTAAGACCACCTGCTTCAGACGCAGACGGGACGGGTTCGATTCCCAGTTGGGGCACATTTTTCTGTTCGGTTTGGTTGGTGGTAGGACTTGTTTTAAGTCCGCCTGGCTAGCTACCACCATCTTACCTAAGTCTGTTGCCATAATAACAATGTTAACAGCATTGTTGTGTTCCGGCAGTTAAAGGTAAGATAGCCAGTTCCCTCCGTGGTTGAGGATTCCGGGTGAAGCTCGCTTCCACCTTCGGCCTGATCATCATTTACCATCAGGTGAGATACAGGCCAAGAGCTTCCTCGTTGTGGATAAAAAAATAATAATAAAGTCTCTTTGTCCAGGTCTGACCGCCGGACCTGCAAGGCGATCGAAGGCGAACTGTCCGCGCTATTCGCGTCCAGGGACACGGTGTGGGAGGTGACCAGCGACGGGCACGGGTCCATGCTGCACAGGGGAGCGGAGGATGTGGTCATCACTGACATGGATATTGATTTCAAGTAGGTGGAAAATCACAAGGTAGACCGACGACATCTTAAAGGTAGCAGGAAAGCGCTGGACGCAGGCCGCTACCAACCGGGCAACATGGAAAGCATTGGAGGAGGCCTATGTTCAGCAGTGGACGTCCTATGGCTGAGATGATGATGATGATGAGGTGAAGAATCATCATTTCAGCCACAGGACGTCCACTGCTGAACATAGGCTTTATTCAATTACTTTCACATCACAAGGTTGATAGCGGCCAGCATCCAGCGCCTTCCTGCTACCTTTATCAGGTCGTCGGTCCACCTTGTGGGTGGACGTCACACGCTGCGTTTTCTGGTACGCGGCCTCCAATTAGTTAATTTTATTTAATGTTGGTTGCTAAAATCTCCTTTCTTAAAAAGTCCTAACTCTATCATTTACAGAAGAAAACGGCTATACATGGCGATCCCCGAAGTCGGCCAACTGGTTGAAGTGACCCACAACGGCAGCGAGGTCGTCGTGACCAACGTTGGGATACCGACCAAGGTACGTTATGTTAACGTATAACTACAGTGTGTTTCTATTTTAACTTCCGATACTTTAAACCACTATTAACGCTAACTACTTACAGCCTGCCTGTTTAGAAACTAAATATCTATACACCGTGTTACTTTGCATTCTTGCCATATTCACAGAGATAAAAGTAGGGACCAATACCTATTATTTAAGATAAACAAGAGACTCCCATAAAGTAAGTACACTGAGTTTCACTGAGTTGATTGATGGATTTCTCAAAAAGACATTTTAAAGACAATAGATTGCAATAGATATTTAAAAATACAATAAAAAGTAAAAAAGTCTCCATCGCCATCGCTAACATAAGTGATGTGCAATAATGTGCATGCGTTACGATAGTTAGTGATGTGTTTAACAGATTGTCGATAAAATAAAATATTCAAAATTAAAAATCAAAATTTTCGGGCATTATTTTTTAACGGATTTGTGTTCAGTATCAGTAATATAGTTACCTCTGTAAATATGGCAAGAATGCAAAGTAACACCCTGTATGTGTCGAGTGGCGACCACGAATCAACGGATTTTAACGAATCTCTTAGCAACCGGTTGCTAATGGGGATGTTGCCTGGGTCAAAAAGCAAGAGTTTTAATTAGTCCGTCAGTTAACTTATCAAAAAATACTCTACACGTATTTTTCACTTTTTCAAACTAATGAAAATTTAAAGAGATAAAGCGCCCCAAAGTTCATAAGAAGAGGCCCGTGAGGTCAACGCTTGCTTAAAAATGCCGCACGTTGTGACGTCGTGCGCAACTTCAACGCACCATAACTATGTAATNAAGTTCATAAGAAGAGGCCCGTGACGTCAACGCTTGCTTAAAAATGCCGCACGTTGTGACGTCGTGCGCAACTTCAACGCACCATAACTATGTAATTATTTGTTAGATTGACAAATAAAAATATATGTGTCCAATATTTTTTGATATTAAACATTACGGACTAAAAAAATTTTTTTAGGCAACTAGCCTACAAACAATTGCAACGCGACACATGCGAAAAATGTATGGAAACTAGCGCCACCTATACAACAATCGAGCTAACTGCACACCTCGCTGAAAGCGTTGATGTGACGTCACAGCTGCCAGGTGCGCAGTTAACGCGCTGTCATTGGTTGGCGAACCAGTCGCGTTGCTTTCGAACAACTAGCAACTGGTTGCTAAGATCTGTAATACAACGATTTTTTCCCGTACTTACTTAATCGGTTTACAGTTTTTTAACTATAATTAACTTTTTTAAAAAATAAAACCGACTTCAAATGCGTGAACACAAAAAAAACTAAAATGTAAAAATATTGCGTATAAAAAAGTTCATCCCCAATTTTCCACCCTTGGGGGTTGTTTTTTCTATTATTAAATTTAAATGGGACCACCCTTGAGGTATTACCTATACGCCGAAAAAAGATTTGTTCAAATCGGTTCATAATTGGCGGAGTTATCGCGTAACAAACATAGAAAAAAAAAACATACGGGTCGAATTGAGAACCTCCTCCTTTTTTGAAGTCGGTTGAAAACTACCCCACACTTCTTATCTTGTTTCCCGCCAAGGTGTCGGTGGACTGGCTGACAGGCAACGTATACTTTGCTGACAACTCCCCAGCCGGCGCCATAGTTCGTGTGTGCAACGTCAACAAAAGACACTGCTCGAAGTTACAGAAGATGCCTGCTTATACCAAGGTTAGTGAGACCAGAAGGCCTAAGATGCGCGCCGCGAAAAGCGGTTATCACGCCATTTTATAGATTTTTCCCATACATTTTGATAAAAGTTATCACGGTGCGCATCTTAGGCCTACAGGGGTATGATAAGCCCATAGATTTACGGGACTGTTCCCGACTCTCGTTCCCATCGCTGCAACTCCTGTGTAGCCGGGATCTACAGACCGCCAAAAACCTAACTAGTGAAGGTCAAGTTTGTTCCCGGGGAAAGTTAAACTGTCAAACCCATACATTTAATTGTCGTCTTATATCGATAAGGAAAGATAGTTTAAAGTTTGGCAATGCACTTGTGACATCACTGATGTTGCGGGTGTACCTACATGGGCGTCTGCAACTTAAGTACCACTTAAAAAAGTCATCTTACATCCATAAGTACTTAATGCTCTAGCTATAGTATGGGGGCAAATGGGAAAAAAGTTTCACCAACCTTGACTTTGCGTGGGGAAGATGGCACCATTTATTATTTTTATTAAGCGTCGCATAAAATGTATAATAAAACGTTAATTATTAATTTATTACTTTAAAATCAGCCTTTCCCAAAGTGCGGCGCTACAGGTCTAAAAGGGGGCGGTAAGAGGCCCAAAAAAAACAGGAAGTTTTAAGTTAGTGGTTTTTTTAAGTAGGTGAAAAAGGGGGTTCTAAAAATAATTTATTCTTAAAGTGGGCAGTAGACAATAAGCTTGGAAACTGCTTTAAATGAAGCCTCCGTATTGTACTCAATTTCTTCTCTTCTAGATCACATCTCTTGTAGTAGACCCGCCTTCCGGCCAAATGTTCTACTGCATCGCGCGCGGTAACGACTTCTCTCTATGGTCGGCTACCCTCGCAGGGTTCAAAGAGACCGACCTGGCTGTGGTCAAGAACTGCACGGGTTTGGCGGTGGACTCGTTCAAGCAGATCATCTATGTTGCGGAGACGAAGCCGTCGAGGATTATAAAAATGAATTTCAATGGGGAGAAACAGTAAGTGTCTTGAATTCAAGTAGGTTATTACCTAATTACAACTTACTGAACTTCTTATGTGGTGACGAACTTTTGGTTTAGATAAGAATGAGTTTTTGTTTAGTTAGATGTCTGTCCCAAAGTGGGCGATAACGCCCCTTGAGGGCGCTGCAGGCTTAAAGGGGGCGGTAAGAGACCCAGAAAAAAAACCGGGACGTTGTGTAGAGGCTTGGGAGGCGTCATCTACTAGGAGGACTCTTAGACATCGACTGAGCTCGACTCTTGACTACAAAAATGGGGGGCGCTAAAAAATAATTTATTCTCAAAGTGGGCAGTAGACTAAATAAGTTTGGGAACCACTGAGTTAGATCATTCTAAAAGCTGTGGATTTTGTAACAAATTAAATAGGTAAATAAAAAATATTGAATGAGGCGAAAATATTTATTAAATTATTAAGCTGATTGTACTGACATTCTCTTTTCCATCAGAGTGACGATCATCAACGACCAGAAATACCTTCGAACACCGCACAGCCTCACTCTCTTTGAGGACTCCGTATATTTCCTCGCTACAGACACTCTCAAAATCACCCGCTGTTCCCTCTTCGGGAAGAAACTTTGCGAGCCTTTTATGTACAAAGGAGTTCCAGCTAACGCGTTTGTGCTAAAACACCCGAGCATTCAGAGGGATGATGTGCCCAATCCTTGTCAAGGAGTGGTTTGTACGAACCTGTGCGTGGGTGGGCCGAATGGGACAGCGAGGTGCATGTGCGGGGATCAGACACCACCTGTGGACAATGTGTGCAGGCGAATAGAGAAATCACAGGTTAGTATTTTTTTCTAGCATTTTTTTTTTCAGTTTTTAACATTAGGGATGTTGGTCATGCTTAGAGTTAGCCAGGGAGGTCATTATTACAGGGTGGCCGATGGGAATTGATTTTCCCAATTTCCCCCTTATTTCTACAATGAATGTAGGTAAACCCTCGTATGGGTACTATGTAATATTTTTATGTAATTACTTATTACGTAGACACTAGACATAAAGTAAAGTGTTTTATTTGCCAACAAATGGTTTACAAACAGAGTCCTTCTAGCGGCTGCTGCACTATCTGTGCTTGTGTCGGGACAACCATAGGCGGTTATCACACTGCGCCGCGCTCCGTCGCGGAGCGCGGGGCGACAGATTTAATAATTGTATGCAAGTACCTCAGTTTGTATGGAAAACACGCGCTGCACTTCACACTGACAACGCTTCCGCGCGCGTGATTTTTTATATGAAATCACGCGCTCCGCGGCGGAGCGCGGCGCAGTGTGATAACCGCCATACTTAACTAAGTTACTTATGTTCGTTTCCCAGTTGCCACGTTTTAACGGCTGGACCCACGAGGACTACCAGACAGTGAACCACGCCATCGCCACCGTGATCACGGGAGTTTTGGTGCTGGTCACCATGTACCTCATCATCTTCCTATACTACAACTTGGTGCATAAGAAGCGGAGAGCTCAGACTTCGCCTTACATGCGGTAAGTATGCCTCTGATGCAGTGCCGTATTATCCATAAGGCACTTTAGGCCAGTGCCTAGGGGCCCACTATGACCAGGGGCCCAGAACTCCCGATAAAAAAATGAAAAAAAAAATTATTTTTATGCAACAAAACTCAAACCACCTCAAGACTTCGCCTTATTTTGGTTTACACATTCAATCGTCATTTATTTCGATATTGTGGAACCTAATTCATTTTCGTAACGTTGGCATTACTGCTTTGGTTTACATGACAGGTCGACGGTCGACGCCGTTCAGAGGCTAAAAAGCCTCACTGCGGAGGCTAGGGAGAGGGGTGAGGGTATGTTGGCTGTATCATTCGATATAGCCAACGCTTTCAATACCATCCCTCATTCCACCATACTCTAGGCACTTCAACATCACAGAGTGCCTCAGTACCTTCGAGCGCTGCTGGCCGATTACTTACGGGACCGCGAATGTTAACAGAGACGGCCAGCTCTAACGGCGCGGCGTAGCCGGGGTTCCGCAGGGTTCGGTGCTCGGTCTGCCCGGGGAAGACATTTGGGGCCGCGGCATGTCTGTCGTCGGCGGGCGGCACATTAGTCGCTCGCAGAATACGACGCCTCGGCCTGAAAGTCGCGCTGGAGAAGGCTGAGGTTCTCTTCTTTCCGGGGCCTCGCCAGCGGGTCCATCCCGACGCCCACATTGTGGTTGAGGACGTTAGGATTGACGCCAAAGGCCAGATGAAATATCTGGGCCTCACCTTGATGGGAGGTGGCATTTTAGCCCGCACTTCAACGGGCTAGCGCTATGCCTCCCTAAGGCAGCCGGCGCACTGAGTTGGCTCCTCGAACGAGTTGTCGTCGACTTTATGCCGGCGTTCTGAGGAGCATGGCGCTGTATGGCGCCCCAATCTGGGCGGAAGCACTCAACAACAGACCCCAGTGGGCCATAGCGCAGAGGGTCGCAAGAACCTACCGCACGGTAGGGCACGCTGCGGCGTGCGTCCTCGCTGGTACTCCTCCTTGGGAGCTAGAAGCTGGGGTCTTGTCTGTCATCTATCACTGGATGGCAGACCAGAAGGCGCGTGGAAAGCGCCCGGCCCCGGAGCGGCGCGGCGCCGTCAGGCAGGAAGAACGCGAGATCATGATCGACCGCTGGAAGGAATACATGACTCGCGCGCAGTTTGGCCGCCGCACTCTGGACGCCATTGGTCCTGTTCTGGACCAATGGTTGGAACGACCGCACGGGTTCCTCACATTCCGTCTGGCGCAGGTCCTGACCAGGCATGGCTGCTTCGGTTCGTACCTGCATAGAATCGGGTGAGAGGAATCTCCCGCTGTGACACAAATGCGGCGCGGCGGATGACACGGTGCAGCACACCCTCGCAGTCTGAACAGGCTGGGAGCAGCAGCGCCGTGTCCTCACTGCGGTCGTGGGCCGGGATCCTTCGCTTCTGAGCCTGGTCAACGCCATGCTGGGAAGTGAAGGATGCTGGAAGGCGGTCGCCTCCTTTTGCGAAGAGGTCATTCTTCAGAAGGAGGCAGTGGAGCGCGAGCGGGAGAACGATCCTCTCGCCTCATCGCTCCGCAGGCGGAGAAGGTGGTGGAGAAGGCTGTTGTACGATCGTTCTACTCTGCCCCCAGGTGGCGGCCAGCAGGCCGGGGGTGCGGGGGCACCCTTGTCACCTCCGTCTGATGGGAACGGCTTGGCGTTTCGGGCCATTCCCGTCGGACCCCCACAATGGGGGCGTGTAGGGTCCGCCGTGTAGGCGAGCTGTCACACTCCACCCTATCCCATGGCAGTGATGAGGTGGTGACGGTGCGCAAAACATTTCCTCCGCGACAAAAAAAGGGGGGCCCGAAACGAGCTGTGCCTAAGGGCCTCGAGATGGTTAATCCGGCCCTGCTCTGATGGGAATCGAACCCACGACCTTTCTGGCCGTTGAGCTATTGACTGAGACATAATTACTTAGTTTGAAATAGGTTCTTTTTTTAATATAAGAATTCTAATCTAGTAGGTAAGTAACATAATCCAACTCCTAACTAAGGATAGACAGTGAAGTGCCAAAACCTCTCTTCACTGGTTCGATCGTTTCAAAAAAATACCTCTTGAAAAAGCCTTGCCTACTTACTTACCTAACCAAGAACTTCCACAACCGTCCTGGACTTTTAACTGCTTACCTAACTTTACATAATCTAATTATATTAAGTACTTAGGTACACTTATGAAAATGTGTGTTAACCTTTATCTACTTTTTGCAGAGTGAGATTCCAAAACGCGCCTTCAGGTTCTACGAGTCCACCCAGCACGGCTGTCGTTGAAGTCAATCCAACTCTGTGAGAATACATTTTATTTTATGAGCATTACTTATTCGCTCAAAATATTCCAAATCTTCACATAAGTAAAGAACGAAGCACACTTATCAACCCGGAAAGGGATCGTAACCGTATCAACTCGAGGCGGTCAGTCTTTGTATGAAACTCCGTAACTGCAACACACTGTCTGTGTCTTGTCCGCAATGTAACGTAAACGCCTCGCCTCGCGGCGAATTACGGTGTTGATACCTTTCCGTATTGACAAGTGTCCTATGACCTTAAGACTTAAGTAAGCCTAGTAATTTAAGTAGGTATTTAATATGAATTTATATTATTATTATATTTTCCAGTCCAACTCAGCCGAACGAGTTCGTGAATCCTTTCGAATACGTGCTCGACCTTTGGGATCGAGCGGCGCGGAGGCAGAGAAGACCAGTCGTAAGTATATGTCTTTAATTACCGTCTTACAACCCGGTCTAGTTAACTGCGCACTTGGCGGCCGTGACGTCACATCGACGCTCTGGTACGGGACGGGGCGAACGCGAGGTGTGCGGGTGTGAGTGAGAGGGAGTCGCATTCCAGCGAGGTGCGCAGTTACTATCCGTTCGCTTTAAGTTTGCCGCTGGCGATATGACGTCACTCGAAGGGAAGCGTCCATAACTATAACAAATTATATTTAAAATATTTTTTATTTATTATTATTGATAAAAAAGGTGTATTTGAGTAAAATAAGACACATTAATTGCGTTTAATCGCGGTTGGGGAGGGGACACGCATTCCACGGACCGCAAACTTAGTGCGAACGGGTAGTAGTTCGATCGTGCTCGTGCTTTGCCCAACGAGTCCTACCTACAGCATTTGCTTTATATCCGCCTTATTTACATTTCAGGGGACTGCCGGCTTGGAGATAAACATCCCATATGATTCGCAAGTCTCCGATACGGAGTCTGACCTGGACGAAAGGGAAAGCCATCAGATCGTAGGCGAGTGACGACATCAAGTGTCTTTGAAAATGTATAATGTTTTAGTAGGATTTTTAGGCCATTGTCCCTTGTCACAGCATGTGTAAAATACTTAAATAATTACGTAATAAAATATGTATGTTAATTTTTATTATAATAGGACTATCTGAAAAGATAAGTAGTCAATGATGAAAAATTACTATGTAATTTTTCTTTTAGTGTTTCTTCTTTTATTTAGGAATTGTTTGCTAGTTCCTAATAAATCCACTAACTGTAGTAACCTAGATTAAAAATTACTTTAATAAGTATTATTATTGATAAGGGGGAATATGGGAAATTATTTTCCCAAGATCCCCTAAACTTACAACTGCAAAGAAAGTGTTCTATTTTAATAATTATCTTAAATCTATCTTAAAATGAATATTTTTTTATAAGGGGATACTGGGAATTAATTAATTGATATTATTGTAATACATAGTTTTAATGTAATTCTTAATTTACAAGATTTAAATTATGATGAACATAATTAAATCTTTACTATTAGCTTTTAATTAATCAAGAAACAAGATTGTGTGATTGTAATTTTTTAATAAATAAATCTTAATAATAAATTGTGTTTATTTTCAATTACCAGGAGAAAACAAGTTTTACTAGTGAAAGTTAAATGTAAATTAGCCTTAACCTCGTAAGACCGAAGAGTAAATTTTGTCGACTTCTAAGTATCGCCGAATGTGCTTTCAGAAGAACGAATAATTTGTAGTAGTAAACGCCGAGCACTTCGAGTAAAAAAAAATCTATGTTAGAGATTTTCTTTTGCATTCATATTTTCAGGGGCCCTATATAATAGTGCATAGAGCTTATTTTAGGTGAAAAATAATAAAAAAATGTTTTCTCTTAAAAGAACATTCGGTATTACAGACTTGAAAAAGGAAAAGTAAATAAATTGTATTTTATACTTTAAAGTAAAACATAAATGTAACCTTCTTAATAAATTAATACTACATAAAGATACAATAATGATATTAATAAATGTAACTGAAAAGGTACAACGCTTTTAATTTTATTTAATGTTTCATTATTAGTACTTTTAAAAGTACTATCGGTTTTATAACATACACTAATTATAGGTTAGAATGTATAAGAAGTAAAGTGAATATTCATGTTAATTATAATATTTACTAAACTAAAAATCAGAACGTTCTCATGGTAAATTTTCTCAATCATATCATAATTTTACAAGTGCAATACTCAATCCCAACTCAATAGAAAAAATATACAAAAATAAAACTTTCACCATCAAGACCGAATGTTCCTTGCAAAGAACTATTATTTTCAAACGAAAAAAAATCTTACAAAACTACTTCAAATTGGGAAAAATATTTTTTTTGCTTTTTTAGCAGTGTCTTAACTTAAATTATACTGGTCAGTTTTGCAATTAAACTACGTTTACGTGAAGAAAAAAAATTAATCGCACATCACGTCTTCTCGGACGAACCACCTTGTCAAAGAAAAATGATAATTTAACAGTGACATTTTGTTTTTTTTATATTAATAAGTTCGGATACCTGATTTTGAATACTTTAAGCCATAGACTATCACTCTTTTTTTTCGATAGGCGCGAATTTTTGAACTTAAATTTATCGCTAAAGTTTTAGTTCCTCTGAAGGCACATCCGGCGATACTTCGAAATCACCTCCGAAAATGTCTCGGCGTTACTGACTACAAAGTTTTAGTTCCTTCTGTGGCACATCCGGGCTTACGAGGTTAAATAAAACAGTAATTTAATTTTAGAAAAAACTTATTATAATTTCTTGAATTCTTAATGCATTATAGTTAAAATTACAATTTCATCTACTTCCAGAGTTTCTTGATAGACATATTCTTCTCGGAGTCCTTCTGCATGACCTTAGCGACAGCCATCTCGAAGTCTTCCTGCGTGACGTGCACTCTGCGCTCACGGAGAGCGTACATACCAGCCTCGGTACACACTCCCTTCACCTCAGCACCAGATGCACCAGGCATCAGTTCTGCGATCTTACGCAGATTGATTCCTCTTGTCAGATTCATTTTACGTGAATGAATCTTAAGAATATCCAAACGGGCTTCCTCATTTGGAGGGGGGAACTCGATCTTCCTGTCGATACGACCGGGCCTGAGCAAAGCAGGGTCCAAAATGTCAATTCTGTTCGTAGCCATGATGACCTTGATGTTCTTTGTGGCCTCAAAACCGTCCAGCTGATTCAGCAACTCCAACATAGTTCTTTGCACTTCTGAATCTCCACCGCTGCCAGACTCGATACGAGACGAACCAATAGAATCAATTTCGTCCATGAAAATGATAGATGGGGCATGTTCTCTAGCCATCACGAACAGTTCACGAACCATACGGCTTCCCTCACCGATGAATTTCTGCACCAACTCGGACCCAGATACTCGGATGAAGGTGCACTCAGTGTGGTGAGCTACAGCTCTGGCCAGCAGAGTCTTTCCGGTACCAGGGGGTCCGTACAATAGCACTCCTTTAGGTTGGGCGATACCGAGGGCATCAAACAGTTCAGGGTGCTTTACTGGCAGTTCAATGACCTCCTTGATCTCTTTAATCTGCTTGTCCAAACCACCAACCATTTCATACGTAGAATCTGGGACTTTCTCAACCATCATAAGAGATACTAGAGGGTCGACTTTGTTGGGAAGGATTTTGTGGAGGGTGTAACTCTCGTTACGAAGCGCGACACGGCAGTTGGCGGTTACATCGTTGATGTCGACGTTTTTATCCAAATCTACGACGAATTTACCTTCTGGGTGCACTTTTACTAGCACTTTCTTCTTGTCCATAGGTTTGACGACTTCTCCGACGTATGACCCCTGCTCCTGCAAAAGCTGGAGCTCTTCGCGCAGCATCCTGACTTTAGCGTTAAGCTCATTCCTCTGGGCTTGCAAACGCCGTAGGTTCTGAGACTTCTCTGCTACGATCAACTGGAGTTCCTCAATCTTGGTTATGTAGTACGGCCGGAAGCCCTCTCCTTTTACGGAGTCCACCTCCATTTTCGTTAAAGTCATCTTGTTTTATTCACATGAACTGCTAATTCACAATAAAAAGACTACGGTTCACAAAGAAATTTTCGTAAAATTGGTAAATTGACAAGCTCACGCAAATATTTTACCAAGTCATGATTTTGCTTGCCATATATAAACACTAAAATTCTACCAAAAAGATACAATGACAGAAAAAAATTTGATTAGTCTTGATAAATTGTTAAAACTGAGAGATATTTTAATAATTAATTAAAACTTAACTAATTAATAAATCAAATTAAACGTTTCTCAAGGGCTAAGCTATAAATTGTTACTTTTTGATTTAAAAATGTAAAATATTTTTTTTAATTCAAACTACTAAAATATGTACATTTTTGTGTAATGGCAACTCCAATATTCGTTCAGAAACCGATTTATCTTTAGAGCACAGATATGGAGTTTTAAAATTTACAAAATAATTACATAGGTGGCGTTCTAATCGCTTGTCATTTTAAAAATATTTCGTCTTGTCTTGGTCTGAGCGTCTTGTTTGTACCTTATCTCGGTGGAATAGAGTTTAATGTCGAACATAGTTAGTTAAATTAGTGACATTTATTTCAATCAAACAATAACAAACCAGAAACAGTTAAAATATAAAAAAGAGCATAAAAATGTAAGAATCAGACATGTAATTCAGTTTTACCACCACCCTTTTCATGGCATACTTCTAAATAATTAACAAGAAGTTCATGATGTGCATTCTCTCAACAATAGCAATCGTTGTCTGCAGTACTGTAGCTTTGAAGGTGCTTTGGATATTGAAACTTGGGACGTTAGCACACTGGAGCTATATTGTCGGTTCTGCGGTCTACCCAGAAGATATCCAAGGAAATTTAATCCTTAGTGGAAGCTTATTCACTTTTATTTTACTTGGCTCCATTTTACCAGCTTTCCTTTGTCCCAGGATAAAATTCCTGGCAACAGCTTTGAGTATACCGCCTCAAATACATATGTTTTTATTGCTCCAAAGAAATGTAGCTGCCCGACTGAAGAATGAAACTGTAACGAAAACTATTAGAGCTTATACAGTTGTAACAATGATTTCGACAGTATGGACAATAGTATCATTGTGGAGATGATCAATCAAGATCACGATAAAAGATGTGAGTGAGAGTAACATGTAAAATAATTTGTTCAACCTATAGGACAACATGTTGTTGGGTAGACACCAACCGCATAATGTAGGGACAACCATTTTAAAGCCTATCCATACAAAACTGTTAATAGGGAAATAAAAAATTAAATAATAAAGTTAAACGCATTTTTATTTTAGCACTACTTAATCTCAAAAATAATGCTTTTATGCTTTATAATGATACCTAACCGTGTCAAAAATTATTTTTAGAGAACGCGCATTGATTGGGAAAGATGTAAAGATGAAATGTTTCCAAAACGTATTGGATAACTTTGAAAATATGTAATTTGTCTACGCTACCGATCAAATATTCATCAGATAGGTAAGTACTTAAGTCATTTGCCAGATGTTACGGTTAATTACCAGTTGGCTTTGTTTTAAGAGTGCTATTTGCTTAATAGGCCAGTAGTAAAGATGACTAATACCTACTTAACACCTGACGAAAATAAATCTACACGCGACTGTCGCACACAGCAGCAAACGAAGTTAAAAAGATTCCCGTTCATTGACTGCACGTGATTTTCTGTTATCATTTTGAATAAGTCAACAAGTCAAGGCTAGCCATTAGCTTTTCTCTAGGGAAAAATTAGATTTTAGCAGGGATACATTAATAAATTGTTGCTTTATTTTTTAGCAGCTTTGGGAGGAAGATGGCGTTGTTGTTTACTTTAAACCTGTCTTAACTACAAAATGCATTAATTCAGATAAAATCATTTGTGAAAAATCTCAAACGCTTGGAAAAATCAATTTTCATTTCAAAGGTGGTTTATTTCCAGACTAAATTGTTCGTGATAAGGCAGCAGTCGTAGTGACGCGGCCTTTGACGCAACTTGTGCGCTTCCCGCTCTGCACCAAGTTTCCGTGCGGAAATAAACTTTTGAAAAGTAAATAAAAATTAATTTGACATTGACAGGTAACCTAAAAAAATCGCGAATTTTCATTTTGCAAGCAAAATATTGATTAACCTCAGCTAATTTTAGCTGTTGTATAAAATTTTACGCTTATCATAATGTGTTGTGGGCTGTAATGGACTGATAATAGTAGATATTATTATGTTTAATAAATTATTTAGTCGATTATTTGTTGTGTGTGTGTAAATAGTAAATATTTGTTCTGATAACAGGTAAGGTGTTTTTTTGCATTTGTTAACATCATTTTGCTTAGATAGGCAGGCAGTTAAGTAACATTTGCTATTGCACTGGAGGAAACTAACTAAAACGCGTCTATTATAAATAGAAGTAAGGTCTTGCCTTGACCGTGATCGCGACAATCGCAAGTGTAAATATACGCGGAAAAAGTCTAGAACTAAACGTTCAATCAAGTCAAATAAATAGAAAACATCAAATACAGCATTAAATCTTGTTATCAACACGCTCATTTTTTTAAAAATATTTTACTTGATATAAAAATTCAAATAAAATGTATGAGATATGTACAGTCGCGGAATGAAAAGGTTCGTCAGTTTTCAAATTGATTCCTTCAACGAATCGCGAGCACATATTACCTTTTGAAACTATGTTACAGAATAATCTCGAGATAGACAAAATAATCTTTAACTGTTAGTCAGTAAAGTTCAAAATTATTCAGATTAAAGTTGTTTGACATTTATCTTGTCAAGAAAATTTTTATGATTGATAAACTAAAACCTTCTTGTTGGTTCAACCTGCCATTATTATTTCTATTAAATAAAAAAATACATTTTGTAACATTGCACTGATGGGACAGAAAAATAAGCAAAACCTTCTTCGTTAGCAAACGTCACATTTATTTAAATGTTAGCAGCACTGTTTCTTGCACTGGTATGTTGGCAGGTTTGACTCTTACAGTACCTAGTGCAAGCGAAAACCGACACTAAGGTGACGAACCTTTTCATTCCGCGACTGTACCTACCAATACTTGCACTATCATTTTGATTATCATATTCAACTATCTTAATGCTATATTATGATAATTAATATTGCTCATTGAGTAACATATCAGCTAATATTATGTCATTCAAACCAATTAACTGATTACTGAGAGTAGTCTAATTAATTAGAACAACTGTCAGAAGACTTGTATAGAACTATTAATTACTGAAATACAAATTTGCTCAGCTTGTATTAATTTTCATTGCCTACGCTTGTGTCAATATCTTGTGAACTAGGTATATTGTATCAACTGTTGAATTTTCTACCAGTCAATAGTAAAAAGCACTTCATGTTTTAGTAGAAGCCATAAGAAACAGAATCTATCATAAATAAATATAATTTTTATGAGTCTAATGCCCGTTTTCACCATCGTTTGTTCGTTCGTTTCAGCCAAATGACGTCCACGTCCATGTTTTCACCATCAATCCCTAATTTTTAAGTGACCTATAGTAACAATTAACAGGAATTTTGTTGTCATAGTGATCACTTAAAAATTAGGGATTGTTGGTGAAAACGGGCCTAAATGTGTATTTTGTATTCTATTATATTTTCTTTATCATAGTTCTTTGGCAAATGCATGAAACTTAAGGAACACTGTCTATCGGATTCTTTCAAAGGACTTCAAAGTGTGCAACTTTTTGGCAGTATAGTTTCAATAGTCATTGCCATATAAAAATAATTTGAACTGTTAATAATAATTATTATGTTTTATTAATATTTCTGATCATAAAAGAACACTTTTTTAGATTTTGCCACAGTAATATTTGTATTAAATTTGTAATAAAAACCCACTTATTAACACACTTGTCATTTACAGGATGGGAAACACCAGTAAAAAGCTGGCAGCGAAATGTACGTTACTAACGAAGGAAGAACAAAAGTATGTGGCGGCTACGTTCAGAGCCGCCAGCAAGAACTCGGAAAGGATCCGTGAGGACGACCTGATAGTGAGTGGCAAAGTAGATGCCGTGTTGCTAGAAGTGCGTTCATTTTTTGTTTTTCACCTTTTTAGTTTTATGCGTTTGGTCGGTGACAGTGACGTCTTATTTAAATATTCCAATTAGAATAATAACATTTTTAAATAATCATAATTTTTTTAAGTCTATTATGAATACTTATTTTGATGCTAGTCAAAAGTTCAACATGCAATTTTTTTAATCCCAGAAATGTGGGTTTTTGTCATAATATTATTTTACTGAGAATTCTGCTTCAAAATTTATTTATATTTCTTGTTAAAGTTAAATTGATAAAATTCTTATTACATACTTTGTAGAAGTTAAAATTATTTATGTAAAAACTAATATTCCATGTGTCACTGGCCAAATTACCAATTATTGCATTACATACAAGTTTTCAGTAAGTGATTTTATTATTCCTTGTTTAGTTTCATTTTAATTTTCATTTGATTTGAAAGGCACTTTTATTTTTGAACTTTATGCAGGTTGGAAAACTTTACTGAAAGAAAACATTCCTTTATTTTTTTAAAAGAAAGAAAACTACATTCAAAGATTATTTCAGTTGGCATTACAAAATTCCACCCTGTATATTTGAGAAAAAGATTCGAATCATAAAAAAAATAGTTTTCCTCCACAGTTTTGTAGACTCCTAGTTTTTATGAATAAATAATGCTATCGTTATCTCCAGAACCACATATTAAAAAAAACTCATCATCAATAATACAGATGTGTGTCAATCGTTTTTATACAGGGTGTTAATTGCTTGTACAGAC
The DNA here is from genome assembly GCF_004193835.3 of Ostrinia furnacalis. NCBI lineage: Eukaryota > Metazoa > Arthropoda > Insecta > Lepidoptera > Crambidae > Ostrinia > Ostrinia furnacalis. The sequence goes on along the minus strand of NW_021137632.1, from coordinate 235,843 downwards.
CGACAAACGCTATTTGTTGATATAATTATCAAATGCTAGCGAAAACCTGCCGCGGGCTTCACACGATCATAAATTATTTACATAAAATATACGCGTGAATCACAATATCTGTTCTATGTCTGTTGTATCAGAACTGAAACTATATTCAATGTAATATAGTAGATTTTCTAAATTAATTAGAATGTGATGATGCCCTGTAGACCTAAGATGCGCGCCATGATAAGCTTTTATCGCACCATTTTATCAGTTTTACGCGATAAGCCCATACATTTGTCATCTAAAGTCGTCGATAAGATTTCATATTTTAGCCCGGCTGGACAAAGTAACTTTTGTGACAGTTTTGATACAGTGATACAGTGTAATTAAGACTGACTGAGATTCTAGTTTAGTCTTTTAACATTTGTATTGTTTTTATGTAACTGACACCCTGTATTGAAATAAGAAAAATTAAACTAAAAAATATTAAAATTATAAAATGTGCCTTTCATAAACGTTCCTTATTGTTTTGTCCCTCTAATAACTTGTATGTGACCTTACTTTGTATTTTGTCCCATTTGTAATTTTATTATGAGTGCTAATATCTCCACTTTGGTTTTGTTTGTTAAAAGCACTCGCGCCGTTCTTTAGTTTAATTTTAAGGTGGTGGTACTGTTTTGTCACTAAATATTTTGTTACTTCATTTATTTTTTTGTAAGTAGCCGTGTTTTTGCGTTAGCACGTAGAGATTTTTACTCTAGGTTGCACACAATAAGTACTTAGTTAGTTGGTTAGTTAACTATTTTTATTTCAAGATCAGTTTTTTTAAATACACTCCATTATGTCCCTGGAAACCCAACTCACTATTCAATAAATGAAGTCAATTGAGTATAAGTAGGGTTCGATCTTCGCCCGCTAGTCTATTGTGGTGAACCAACTCGTAACCGTAACACAAGCTTATTTAGTTTATCACGACGAGTGGCGTGGCGACCATTATTTTTCCTTTAGGTTTCGATAGATTTTTAGATTTCAGACACCCTGTGTTTATTGTATTTTATGACTAATATGTTTCAATGAGTACATTTATCTAAAATCAGATAAAGGTACTCTATGTGTTCACTATCTTGCCCGCGATTTCGTACGCGTGGAAATAGTTTGAGTAATGTTTCCCGTTTTTGCAACATTTTCTTTACTGCTCCGCCCCTATTGGCTGTAGGGTGATGTTATGTAGCCTACTTCCTCGATAAATGGGCTATCTAACACAAAAAAATTTAGTTCCTGAGATTAGCGCGTTCAAGCGAACAAACAAACCTTTATAAGCCTTTTTCATGACACGACCCCCCCTAGTATGAAAAAATATTTTTCGTCTCCCCGACCGTTTGCTTTTTTTTTTCAAGCATTTTATAATGTTACAAAGATGTTGTGGGAACAGAATACTTCAATCCATACAACATTTACGCATTTGCATAATAAGATTTCGGATATCTCTATCTTTAAAAAAACATAACTGTTTTTTTTACTGAGGTAGTTTTTATATCCTTTCGCGACCGACCCACAGGTTGAAAAACACTGGTATAGACCATATTATCAGGTCACCTAATGAACTTATTCATATGAAAATAACTAACTATATGTTTCGCTTAACATACATCATGTGGTCTACTCCATCCATGCTATTGCGTCAGAAGTATGTAACTCAGAAATATTGAAAACATACATAACGCAGTACATTGTCCGCGCAGTTTCATTGCACTGAAAACTGGCGAACTGTCAAGAGATTTGTTCTGACAAATATGAGTGGTACAAAGTTTCCAGTTACGGAGCTGGAAGTATCTCAAATCTTTTTTCTTGAATAGAATTACTCTGGAATTGATGAATTGGATCAATTCATCTTTGATAGACCGAGATTATCTTGAAATTACCTATTCGTCCATATTCAAAGATAAGGAGACATGTAAAGTGCCCCATAAGGGCTACCTTTTCTTTTTTTATTATTTTCTATTGACGTTCATAAGTGCCACTTGTGGTCTAAACTGAATAAATATTTTTGATTTTGATTTTGATTTTTTGATTTCGTGGCTTGTAGACCCATGGTCATGACCATTAAAAAAGGTTAGATCAAATTATGTACCAACCATACATGAAGTAAATTCTGCAAGATAGACGTTATAGAATTGCGCCCAATTTGCCAATTGCCGTCCTAGGTTCCAGCCTACGTAACCTAACTTGATTCGCCACTAACTCAAGAGTTTAAAATCTCTAAATCCCCGAGTCGCGATAACTTGCTCGAGGGATGTACCTAGAAATACATCCTTGATGATCGAAAAAAGTCGAAAAGTGACAGATCCGTGCACTGCTTCTCATCAGCCGCACTTACTGTCCCAAGGCAGTAGCAGGGCTAAAGTTATGCTGGACATGGATTTGTAAAAGCGCTTTATAAAAGCCTCGCAGAAAATACTATTCTTTCCCATCGATTTTCCTCCTAACTTAGACCACAGACGGCTGCAGTAATCACGGCACTGCTCGTTTTGATTTACAGCGCACTAAACCGGCACAAGTGTAAACTATTCGCTAAAATAGATCCAACAGGAATGCGGGTTGATTGGTTCATGCTACCCATTGTTCTTGTCGAGATTACCCTTGGGTTTTACAGGTAATTTACCTTAAAATATAGAAATTTGAGTTTTAAATAGATCTGGCAACACCACATGGTGAACGTTCTATTCGCCTGGTATCAACCAAAAGACGTCCACTGGTTGGAATAGGATTCTCCCCAGAATTTCCATAAAGCCCGGTCCTAATTCCTATGCTGTCCGCATCTGGAAATACCACATGATTTACGTTTCTTTTGGTCTGGTTTCAAATAAAAGACGTCCACTGCTGGACAAAGGCTTCCATCAAAGATTCTCTCTTCCCTCTACCTTCAACAGATCGTCGATCCACCGAGTAGGTCTACCTACTCTTCGTTTTACGGTCCTCGGTCTTCTGCCCCTACGGGCATCAGTTCTGCTTGAATGGAATATTTATTTCGGATATCACTTCTCTTCGTCTTTGTTTGCTTATCATTAAGACTTTGACTGCTGAGACAGACAAAAGAAATGTTATCGTTCGAGGCTCACCGATGAGCCTCTGTGGTCCCGGGTTCGATTCTCAGTGGGGGCAGATTTTTCTGTTCGATTTGGTTGGTGGTAGGGCTTGTTCAAAGTCCGCATGGCTAGCTACCACCATCTTACTTAAGTCTGTCGCCATAACAACAATGTTAACAGCATTGTTGTGTTCCGGCAGTTAGAGGTAAGATAGCCAGTTCCTCCGTGGTTGAGGATTCCGGGTGAAGCTCGCTTCCACCTTCGGCCTGATCATCACTTACCATCAGGTGAGATACAGGCCAAGAGCTTCCTCGTTGTCAATAAAAAAAAGTTCCGCGTGGCGTCCTAGGTGTTAATTATTAATTTTGACTAAGCATAATGTCCAGCAAAGTCTAGTCATAATTCATAACGTCTATCAGCCCAACGAAATACTCGAGTTATTACATAGCAAAGGAGCTATTTGTGTTGTGTACAAAATGGAGTAATAAACGCGCTAACGTCGTTTTTATTGAGTCTAGCGCTGGCCTGTGTCGAGATTGCGCCGTAAATATTAGTTTTTAACTGATTTCGACAATATCTCGTTATAATATGTAGTTTCGACTGAAAGCATAAACATCACACAATGCAGGTGTTGATTTTTGAAATTATTTCTTACGTTCTGTAATGCGTCTTTAGTGTACCTATATTTGCCTAGGTACCTACTCTACATTCTAGAATGAGTTTAGCTAGAACATAAAAATGAAATGTATTCATGTACCATGGCCATAGCGTGCAAAAGCGCGACATTTGTATGGAAACATGTAGCTACAGACATTCATAGATTCGGACAGTTTCAATATGAAATTATAATTACGCGCGAGCGATAAGGATGTCTTAGGGTCATTGGACAAAATTCTACGTACTTGGCGACCAGACTATAGTTGACACCATTAACCAATATTTCAAGACACAACTCAGAAAATTCTGAAAATCAAGTAAATTCAACTTTTTGTAACTTTGAAATCTACCCGACGACGTCATAGTGCGCTTACCATCAAAATCTATGGGAGTGTCGCGTTTTAACAACTCATAAACAGTATATTAATTAACTATGTGGGGTATCCATTACCCTATTGAAACAGTTGATCAGGCAATTAATACCTGCCTCTAGAGAATTGTGTTTACTTTTTGACATAATTAAATTCCATGCCCACAAAAAGTTTTTGTATTTCTGTTCCAGAATTTCCGATTTCCGTATAAGTGGAAATGAAAGATCTTTATTGAATTTTAGCCAAAGTTTGCCACAGTATGATGGGTGTTGAGTAGGCGCACACCGTTGATTTTTCGTCGGCCGATAGTTTAGTCGGGCAGTTGATCAGTATGGGCATGTATGGGAGTGCGCACACTACGCCGATTCGATTTGGCCGATTCTTCATACAATTTAAAATCGGGCACAACTATCGGCCAACTAAAAATCAACGGTGTGCGCCTACTCTAACTGTTTTACAGTCCAACGATGTTGAAACGTCAAGTTGCAAAAATAAAAAACAAACCAAGTATTGAAAGTAGCGCTCTCCTGTAAATGTAATAATTATATAGTTGTCCAACATCGCAAAAATCGGAACTCATCATCATCATCATCTCAGCCATAGGACGTCCACTGCTGAACATAGGCCTCCCCCAATGCTTTCCATCAGTCCTGGATCTGTCAATAAGCCGTATAGGCCGCGGCCTAGGGGCGGCAGCGTCCTAGGGGCGGCAGATTTCAGATGACGCTTACTCGATTTCAGAAGATAAAAGTTAAATAAAGATCCAACCCCACCCTAGCCTACGGGCGACAAAACTGTAAATCCGTCACTGCTTTCTTATTGCTTCCAAAATCGGTACTAATAATCCAGTATTGATAGTAACGCCCTCCTGAAATGTCATAGCTGGGACGGTTCAGTGTTGGACATCTACTCGTATAAACGGGACTATTCCCACCTCTCGTTCCCACCACTGCAACTCCTGTGTAGCCAGGATCTACAGCTTGACCACCATAAAAACCCAACCAATGAAGGTCAAGTTTGTCCCGGGGGAAAGTTAAACTGTCATTGGATCCGCAAAGAAATTAATCAGAAGAACATAGGAGGAGTTCGAAATTAAGGTTCGACTTCCCTCCATTGCAAAGCGGATGGCAGGTGACAAACAAAGGTTTAAAACATCTACTCGTATAGTAGAGTAAGTAGGCACCTGAACTACGTCAGATCTATGTCAAATCGTCACGTACACGTTCCCTACCCGCAATTGGTAACATTCCCATTGTTTGCGACCATTATTTGCTCCCATTGACGTCAGCCGCTTTATGGCGAGGTTTATTTGCCGGCCGTGGTGCGGCTGGGTCATAGTTTTTAGGTAAATTGCAGGGCTCTTACGGATATTAGTTCTGCTAGGCAACCGGAGGAATTTTTTAGGGATTGCTAATTTGTAGGGGACAAATTACTAACCTATAAGTTTAGCGCTTGACTCAGTGCCTGAGCTATGAGAGCGGCATGGAAGTGATAGATAGATAGATATAAGGTTTATTTGCGAAACACATTGACACACAATAAGCAAAAAGTAAGATTAATAAACACAGGAGTAAGTAAAGTAAGCTTAATGTCAATAAACTTGCAATTTTTACAGGGTCCTGCATCACTAGACCCCGCAAAACTAGACTATAGTGTGAAAGATCTAGAAAGATGTTTTAATCTAGAGTTCGTGTAGCTCCAATCTAATCCTAGAGCTACAGTAATTAGCGCACGTAATTAGAGCTAGTACGTCAATATCCTGGATATAACTAGGTTGTTTAGTAAACATTTCTATTGAACATCAGAGTGACGTGGGCCGCATCCCACACGGAGAAAAACCGTTGGATCAAGACTTTCATCGCATATTTCGATGAAAAAACCTCCTGTGTTCTGAATTATTTTTGCGTTATCGCAATAGCAATTAAAATATCGATTGAAGATTAAAAATCGACAAGATCACTTTTCCCCAACCAACTTAAGGTTAAGGTTAGGTGAAATAGTGACGAAATATGGGATCGGACCCCACAAGCTGTCAAAACGCTGATTCTCTACAAGCTTTAAGTTCTCTTTTATAATGCGAACAGATAGGGACTGGAATTCGTTGCCTGCTGCTATCTTTCCCGAACACTATAATCCGGGCCTTTTCAGGGCGAGAGTAATAAGCACTTACTACATGGGAGATCTAGACTGCATCTCACTTAACATCAGGTGCGATTACAGACCTGCTTTGTTATGCATAAAAAAAGTTCTACACTTGTATGGAAATAACTACTTACAGGTTCCCCTTAGACACAATCTATAGTAGAAAGTTACAAGCGTCACCTTTGTTCATCATTATCAAATGAAATCAGCCATAGGGCGTCTCACCGCTGAATATAGACCACCCCCATTACCCCCAATGATTACATAATGACGGTTGACAGCGCCTTCCTGCTACCTTTATGAGGTCGTCGGTCCACCTTGTGGGTGGACAGTGGAAGGTGAAAGTTGTGATTCAGAAATCGCTTCGTCGCCATTTCATTTTTGATGATACCTTTGGATTTAATTGATTTTTGAAGGCAATGATACCTTTAGTTACTGTTTTGTCACTTGTTACAATAACAGTTACAAATAATACGGTTATTTCGGCTCTGGCAATGGCCCATCCATCAAGCCACCAGCGATTACACTCCCCGACTGTTTGGTAAACAGTGGCCGATGCATTAGGTCTGTTGTGAAACGAAGGATTTGTGTTGGGGCCAAATTAGTCCAATTCTGTGATATACAGACATGAAAAATTGTTTATGAAAGTCGAGAGTCTTTTAAAAACGAATGTGTATCACAAATAATCACAATTGACATAATGGTAACAAACGGTCCTGTTCCCACCTCTCGTTCCCACCGCTGCAACTCCTGCATAGCCAGGATCTACAGTTTGACTGCCTATAAAAACCCAGCCAGTGAAGGTCAAGTTTGTCCCGGGGGAAAGTTAAACTGTTATTGCGATTGGACCCGAAATGAATTTAATCAGAAGAAGATAGCATAGGAGGAGTTCGAAGTTAAGGTTCCTCTTCCGTCCATTGCAAAGCGGATGTGACAAACAAAAGTTTAGTAACCTTAACAGGTAACAGGAAGGCGCTGGATTCAGGCCGCTAACAACTGGGCGATGTGGAAATCATTGGGAGAGGCCTATGTTCAGCAGTGGACGTCCTGTGGCTGAAATGATAATGATTACAATTGGCGCTCGGCGGACAAATGAAAATTGGTTGTTTCAACCGAATGCCACTGCTGGACAAAATCCTCCCCCAACGAATTATGTTGATAAAATACTGGGTGATATGATGATAACCTATTACCTCTACGTATTAAAGTAGGTACTACTAATGTACTCATAAGAACACTAAACAAGGAAAAGCACCAAAACATATCCAATCGTTATAAAGCCACGAGCCCTTGAAACGTGGGCCAGGTGTCTTATATCCATCCTCAACACGGTACATTACCTTCCTCGTAACGGTCAGGGCTGTCCAACATTACCTTCCTCGTATTACAAGGGTCAGGGTTGTCCAAAACAGTTGTACCATCGGCAACAGTGTTAACTATCCATTGCCTGTCATGTCGTCTTGTTCTATCGCAAAGAATCACCATTTGATGAGAGCGAGAGCAAAAACGGAAATGAATAGCTAACAGTGTGGCCGTGTGTACATACTAAGTTTCATCTTCTAGATGAAATATTGAATTATTTATTTTCTTTTCAACGTGGTGTGAAAGGTTGTAACATAATGGGTTGACCTCATTTTCTCATTTCTATCATGATATTCGCAGTTAATCGCTTATCTATCCTAAGTAAAATGAATGCGCCTGTGGTCTAGTGGTAAAACTGTCTGCTTCTGACCCATTGGTCCTGGGTTCAATTCCCAGTGGAGGTAAAATTTTTGGTTGGTGGTAGGGGTTGTCCTAAGTCCGCCTGGCTTTAGGTAGCCAGGCGGACTTCTTCTGTCGATTCTGTCTGTTCGTCTGTCGCCATAACAACAATGTTTCAGCATTGTGTGCTCCGGCAGTTGGAGATATGATAGTCAGTTCTTGGTAACCTTCGGCCTGATCATCACTTTCCATCAGATGAGATGCAGGCCAAGAGCTTCCTTGTTGTGGATAAAAAATAACTGTATTAATAGGGGATAAGGGTGATTTTACAAGAATTCTCTAATGTGCTGTCGATTGTACCTGACATGAACATGCGCAAGAGACGCATAAATTTCAAACAGATAATCAAAGCATAGTTTATACGTTAGCGATGGACGTTGTTTATTTTTTGTATGGAATACTGTCGGGCGAGATGTATGAAATATTCTGTTATGTTGGGCCACGAAACTAAAGAGGTATAAGCTGTTAAAGTCATGTCTGGTGAAGACGCGCATCATAAAACGAACTCCCACCACGACGCACCGCAAGAATTTGCGAATTGTTTTGCATCATGCATTCCTGCGATGAGAATCGTGGAACGCTTGAAATCCAGCAAATCTTGTTCGAATTCGCATATAGTTCCAAAATACTGAACTGTCCTATGCATGACATTGACAGTGGGGTGCCACCGTCAATACCGGATCGCTGGTTTCGATTTTTGCCATGTTGGAAACCATATTATGTAGTTGAACGATGGTAGCGCCCCCCTGTCATTGAGGCGCCGATTCGCAGTTTTGTATTCGTTTGTTGAAACAAGCGAAGCTGTGTCGTTTGTTGAAACGTCGTCGTTCACAGCTCGACAAAGGCCTGCCCCCAGGGGAGTAGTTTTGTGTAAAAGCCCTTAAACCGCCTATTCTCTGGCCACACCATAACAATACATACCCGTGGAGTACACTCGCGTGCGCATCCGGCTACACTATATTTAAGCGATGATGCACGCTTTCTTTACACTGCCAGCTCTAAACAGCTGTCAGTCCAATCATATTTTTGATGATAATGTTAAATCTCCAGGGTGCTTGGTCGGTAGTGGATAAGTGAACAGTTTTACGTACTACCACAGAATATATTGACCTATGTCTGATAACCCCTCAAGGCCAAGCTAAGCTAAAATGGTTGTGTTAGGAGTGGGTTCTTCACCTTAATAGTCCAGTGGTTGGAACCAGCATCGTCTTGAATCGAGAATCCGATGACATATTGCCCATTCATATTTAGTTACCCTTAGTTACTACTGCTAAGTAGGTTTAAATGTACAATGCTTGTGTTAAGAGTGGGCTTACCAATAGTCCACCGATTGTCGGGGAACAAATCAGCGACTCCTCTGATCGACAGTCCTCTGACATCCATTTATTAGTTAGTTAGTTACTCCTAGTTTCAACTGGCGACGACTACTGTCGATCACAAGATCATGGGGAGTCCACGAAACACCTACTGTGTTAGCTAGAACAAGGATGGGTTTCCAGCACCAGAAGACATGTCCGTCTCACCCAAGCACTTAATTCACCAAATGGATAGGATTTTTGTGGATGATAGGGAATAAAGATCAAAGGAAGCACAAAGGTCCCAAGGGGTCGACGTGCACTACGCCAAGGCTTAGCCCTGCATAAGATAAGATAGAGATTCCCTTAGTTTCCCACTAGGTTTCCTATTTACTAGGTCATCTTACCGTTTTGTAATATTATTCATTGATTATTTTCAGAAATTCTGGGGCCCCCAAATAGACCCTCGACTAGCGCAGTACTTATCGAACTTCCTCTTCGGGTCAGGCCAGCAGAAGTCGCCGTCGGTCGACTTCAATAGGTTTGCGGAGCTGTACGTGTATAATGTAAGAGGTATGAACTATTTCCTCCGATCCAGGCTCCCTGCACCAAGCTAACCACCAACAGGCAAAAATGGTAGGACATCGTAAGGCGAGCAACATCTGCCCACAACAATCTACACTCCTGACGACCAACGACTGAGAAGAGATTATGGTTTTGCTAGACACTTGTCCCACTGTCTATACACCAGCAGATATGTTGTCCTCGTGGTGATAGGGCAAGCTATAAGTGTCCTGAAAAGGCCTAGATACTAATAAAGAATTTGATGAAAAAGAAGAACTTGAAACTACATACGAGTTAGCTTGAACGAGAAACAACTGTGTAGTTCTAACGAATGCGGAGAAGTAATTCCGTACGGCCAGCTCGAAAAACTTTCGAGTTCGAATCGTTTGCGTATTCGAATCGTCATCAAAAGATTTAGTACGAAAACTACAACAGCGCCCTTTCAACTTATCGTAAAGTGAACTAAGTATGAGAAATGGTTGCACAGAACTTATTTTGAGAATCAAAATTGTCACGTTATCGTTTAATTCGAAGGTTGAGTATCGAATTTTGTCGAATACGCAAACGATTCGAAGACGAACGTTGTTCATGCTAGAAGTACTGATAGATTAGTTAGTCGATGAGCTAAAAGTGAGGTGATCGGCAATGTATGTAAAAAGTGACCGAGTTTCTTTTCAATTTCTTTGTATTCTGTTACAGGAACAGTGGACGAGAGAATGATGGTCACATACAACAGTTTAGGGAAGGATTATAACGAAACCGTCGAGTTGCCTTATCAATTATTAAGAGAGGTATGTGTTACGATTCGCTTTTGCTTTAATTTAAAAAGCTTTCATATTGCATTACATTTTTAACGTATAGCCCGCAGAATTGCCAAACGTAAGTGGCAACATTCGAGGCACATAGCTCGTGGAACTGATGGCCATTGTGACAGAAAAGTTCTCCAGTGGCCCCGAAAACGTACTGTAGGCAGGCAAGCCTCCCACTCGATGGACCAACTATCTAGTGAAGTGTTTGGATGCAGGCAGCGCAGGAGAATCGTTGTGGAAATCCTTGGGGGAGGCCTTTGTCCAGAAGTGGAAGTCCTTTGGCAGAAAAGTATTATATCTTGCATGCCGTGGCAGCCTATAATTAAGACAACACTTAGTTCTAACTAAGCACTTTTAGTTATAGTGTCTCGTTGGTTGTCCTAATAAATAAAATAAAATAAAATAAATCTTTACCATACATTTTATCATTGGGGGAGGCATTTACATTTTATCATTGGTAGAGAGGCCTATGTTCAGCAGTGGACATTCTATGGCTGAGATGATGATCATGATGACAGTATAAAACAAAATCGCTCCCGATCTGTCTCTGTGCGTTTAGATCTTTTAAACCACGCGACGAATTTAGATGCAGTTTTCAGCAATACTTAGTGATTCAGGATGAAAATACATTGCATCCGTGTGAAGCCAGGGCGTGTCGCTAGTCTATACTAATATTATAAAGAGGTAAAGTTTGTGTGTTTGTATATTTGTTAAATTGTAAGGGGTAATCTCGGGATCTACTGAATCGATTTTAAAAATTCTTTCACCAATAGAAAGCCACATTATTGCTGAGTGTCATAGGTTATATAAAAAACCGAAAACTTGCACGCGGGCGAAGCCGCGGGCGGAAAGCTAGTTTTAAATAAAGTCCATTTCTATTTCTAACCTTCCAGTACTGCGAGAGCATAGCATCAACGTACATAAAGATACTAAAGTCGTCGACTTCGCATCGCGCGCGCACGTGGATAGAGAAAGGCTTCCGAGGCAAGGCGTCACACGTGCAAGCCTTGGGGGAGGCGGTCGCTGCCACGGTAGGGGGGGATTTGGACTCCCCCCATCATCACTGTACAGCAGACCAGCTGTCTAAATGGTAAGCTAAAAAAGGGGATTTTACTGTCAAATTATGCAAGCTTTGGGGGAGCTGCAAGCTGTCAAAATGGTGAGTTTTAGTTATCATTAACAAAAAAGCTCTTGGCACGCATCGCACATGATGGAAAGTGATGACGCCGAAGGTGGAAGCGAGCTTCACACGAAATCCTCAACCACAGAGGAACTGGCTATCTTACCTCGCAACTGCCAGAACACAGCTGTTAACATTGTTGTTATGGCGACAGACTTAGGTAAGATAGTGGTTGCTAACCAGGCGGATTTGAACAAGCTCTACCACCCAGCCCAACCAACTTTACAGAAAAATCTGCCCCCACTTTGAATCAAACCCGGGACCTCTGGATCGGAAGCAGGTGGTCTTGCCACTAAACCACAGAGGTTTTTATTAGAGAATTTATTAAAGTCGTCGACGTCAAGGCGCGCGCGCACGTGGATAGAGAAAGGCTTCCGAGGCAAGGCGTCGCACGTGCAAGCCTTGGGGGAGGCGGTCGCTGCCACGGTAGGGGGGGATTTGGACTCCCCCCACCATCATTGTACAGCAGATCAGCTGTCAAAATGGTGAGTAAACCTAGAAGGGGGGACTGAGGGGATTTATCTAAAGCCTGGTCCGTGAGCACGTAGAATTTTGTCCAATGACCCCAAGCCACCACCCCAAGCGACTGTGCGACGGGCGCCCGCAGTGAGTGTGCGAGCGCGACAGCAATATAATTACGCACAAGCGATGAGGATGGGTAGCTTGGGGTCATTGGACAAAATTCTACGTGCTCACGGACCAAGCTTTAGAAGAGGGGAGTTTACTGCGACGGTACAGGGGGATTTGGACTCCCCCCACCACCACTGTACAGCAGACTAGCTGTCGAAATGGTAAGTAAACCTAGAAGAGGGGAGTTTACTGCGAGGGTACAGACAGGGGAATTTGGACTCCCCCCACCATCATTGTACAGCTGACCAGCTGTCGAAATGGTAAGCTAAAGAGGGGAATTTTACTGGCAAATTATGCAAGCTTTGGGGGAGGCGGTCGCTGCCACGGTAGGGGGGGATTTGGACTCCCCCCACTATCACTGTACAGCTGACCAGCTGTCTAAATGGTAAGCTATAAAGGGGGATTTTACTGTCAAATTATGCAAGCTTTGGGGGAGACGATCGCTGCCATGGTAGGGGGAGGATTTGGACTCCCCCCACCATCATTGTACAGCAGACCAGCTGTCTAAATGGTAAGCTATAAAGGGGGATTTTACTGTCAAATTATGCAAGCTTTGGGGGAGACGATCGCTGCCATGGTAGGGGGAGGATTTGGACTCCCCCCACCATCATTGTACAGCAGACCAGCTGTCTAAATGGTAAGCTAATAAGGGGGATTTTACTGCCAATTATGCAATCTTTGGGGGAGCCGGTCGCTGCCACGGTAGGGGGAGATTTGGACTCCCCCCACCATCATTGTACAGCTGACCAGCTGTCAAAATGGTAAGTAAACCTAGAAGGGGGGACTGAGGGGATTTTATCTAAAGCCTGGTCCGTGAGTACGTAGAATTTTGTCCAATGACCCCAAGCTACCCATCCTTATCGCTCGCGCGTAATTATATTGCTGTCGCGACTGTGCGACGGGCGCCCGCAGTGAGTGTGCGAGCGCGACAGCAATATAATTACGCGCGAGCGATGAGGATGGGTAGCTTGGGGTCATTGGACAAAATTCTACGTGCTCACGGACCAGGCTTTAGAAGAGGGGAGTTTACTGCGTCGGTACAGGGGGATTTGGACTCCCCCCATCATCACTGTACAGCAGACCAGCTGTCTAAATGGTAAGCTAAAAAGGGGGATTTTACGTTCAAATTATGCAAGCATTGGGGGAGGCAATCGCAGCCACGGTAGGGGGGGATTTGAACTCCCCCATCATCACTGTACAGCAGACCAGCTGTCTAAATGGTGAGCTAAAAAGGGGGATTTTACTATCAAATTATGCAAGCATTGGGGGAGGCAATCGCTGCCACGGTAGGGGGGGATTTGGACTTCCCCCATCATCACTGTACAGCTGACCAGCTGTCAAAATGGTGAGTAAACCTAGAAGGGGGGACTAGGGGGAGTTTACTGTCAAGACGTGCAAGCTTTGGGGGAGGCGGTCGCTGCCACGGTAGGGGGGGATTTGGACTCCCCCCACCATCATTGTACAGCTGACCAGCTGTCTAAATGGTGAGTTCTAAGTAAACCAAGATCTAGGCTTATAATCAAGTTGTTGACTTAGATGTCTGTCTGGGAAAGACTTAAGGATAAGTCACTATCTGAACTATCCTGATAATTGTATTAATGCACTGTTTAACTTTGTCAAGAATTCAAGATCTATCCAGCTAGGTAACATCTTGCAAAATGAGACAAGCCGGACAATCAAAGGGTAAAATATCATTATCGTTGGAGGCCCATATCCATTGCTATTCTTGTATGGCTGTTCATGTAATCAACAGCATCTGTACATGATTGAAACACCCCTCCTAATATGATTCCAGGCTCCAAACCAACATTCTGCTGAAGCAACTGGCAGAGCTGGTGTTCGTGAACCTCTACGGCATCAACAAGAAGGCTGGCGATGAGAGTCCCACGCCGCTACCACCTTCTATGCCTTCTCTGCTTCCAATTCCTGAGGGTATGTAGACCAGTGCTGGACAGCAGAACATTGTAGAAGCAGCTAGCAGTCTTCCAAAAGCCTTCGGTGTCAACAGAAGGCTGGTGAAGAGTGACCCACGCCGCTACCACCTTCCATGCCTTCCCTGCTGCCTATCCCTGAGGGTATGTAGACCAGTGCTGGACAGCAAAACATTGTAGAAGCAGCTAGCAGTCTTCAAGTATCTGAGGCGTCAACAAAAAGACTGGCGATGAGAGCCCGACACCGCTACGGCCTTCTATGCCCTCCCTGCTACCAATACCTGAGGGTGTGTAGACCAGAGTTGGACAGCAGAACATTCTAGAAGTGGTTAGCAATCTTCAAGAACCTTCGGTATCAACAAGAAGGCTGGTGATAAGAGCCTGACACCGCTACCGCCTTCTATGCCCTCCCGGCTTCTTATCCCTGAGGGTATGTACCAGAACTACCAGACCAGTGCTGGAAATGCTTCTGAAGCTAACCCAGATCATTCCAGGCAGGAGCCTTGCACGAGCAAACTTCCAACTGTGAATAAAGTTTGAAGAATTTTCCACCACGCTCTTGCATCCATCAGTATATGCTGAGGCGTTTCTTCTGTCTCCATGCAGCCCCTGCACAGTGGGCAGTATCTCTGAGGTATGTAGACTAGTGCTGGATTGTAGAATCAGCTGGAAGAGTCTTCGTTAAGATACGGCATCAAAAAGAAGGCTGAATATTCGTTTTTTGCGTCATAAACGTATTTTTTTTACGTTAAATTAAAAGTTCGTATATCGTTTTAACTTCAACTCGATTCCTCCACGCGTTCCCGAGAAAGGGTCTTGGCAGGTAGACGGACAACAAAGTGATCTTATAAGGGTTCCGTTTTTTCCTTCAACGGTACAGAACCCTAAAATAAGAGATATCTTTCATGCGTTTTTTTAAATGTAACCATAACTATTCCAGGTCTAGACGCCATGCCGGACTACCCAGCGTTCATTGACCTGTCCCACATCGTGTGGCTGAACAGCCATCTGCCGCAGAAGCATCAGCACAAGTGGCGGTTTCTGTTCTCTTCTCATATACATGGAGAATCTTTCTCGACTATGGCTGGTGAGTTCTGAGCCATTGACAGGCCTGTTCATCTCCGCGAGTCTACATTGAAAACAAAACACGCACGACGACCCACCTATAGGATACTATTCGACAAGGCCTCACATACGAGCGAACATTGACTCACGCACGCGTATTCTTGTGTATGATGGAAGAAAATAAAGAAAATGGTGTACGAAATACTGTGCAGTATTTAACCGCGTAAATAATAATAAAAACACAGAATGTACTTTTTTAAGTTGCCTCAAGACACTGAGAGGTAAATAAGTAGTTAATATTATTCATGATAATTCATGCTAAATCATGCATTTCCTCCGCCATTTTCCGCAGTTTGGCACCTCACGTCACATCATTTTACCGAAGTCGGCCCTATAGCTTCGGCGCAGTGCCGATCGCTGACGTTTGTCAACAAAATGGTGCTTGACTCTTGAGACAGGCTAAATTACACCATATTGTTAATGACATAGAGCATACATTTTTTAAATACCCTTGCGAAGTAAAACTTCTGTACGTAGTACTTATTATTATTCTGTGCTATTGAGTCCAAAATGGCTTAAGCCTTTGAGCATGACAAGTCCAAATTTTTGATTGTTTTTGGACCTTAAGACAAGGGAATAAAGTCCAAAATATGAACTATCCAGCATTCATAGATTGTGTGACTAAACAGCCATCTGCCGCAGAAGCATCAGCACAAGTGGCGGTTTCTGTTCTCTTCTCACATACACGGGGAATCTTTTTCGACTATGGCCGGTAAGTTTTGAGCTATCGAGTCCAAAATGGCTTAAGCCTTTGAGCATGACAAGTCCAAATTTTTGATTGTTTTTGGACCTTAAGACAAGGGAATAAAGTCCAAAATGTGAACTATCCAGCATTCATAGATTGTGTGACTAAACAGCTATCTGCCGCAGAAGCATCAGCGCAAGTGGCGGTTTCTGTTCTCTTCTCACATACACGGGGAATCTTTTTCGACTATGGCCGGTAAGTTTTGAGCTATAGAGTCCAAAATGGCTTAAGCCTTTGGGCATAACAAGTCCAAATTTTTCATTGGTCTTGGACCTTCGTTCGTTCGTTTCAGCCATAACGTCCACTGCTGAACAAAGGCCTCCCCCAAGGATTTCCATAACGAACGGTCCTGCGCTGCCCGCATACAGGTTCTTCCCGCGACCTTCACCAGATCGTCGGTCCACCTAGTGGGGCCTGCCCACGCTACGTCTTCCTGCCCGTGGTCGCCACTCGAGAACTTTTCTGCCCCAGCGGCCATCATCTCTACGAGCTATGTGCCCCGCCCACTGCCACTATTTCTTAGATCTTAAGCCAAGGGAATAAAGTTCAAAATATGGACTACCCAGCGTACATAGACCTCTGCTACATCGTGTGGCTAACCGTGTGAGAAACAAAAACCAGAGTAAATACAGATGAGTAGGTTATCTTCATAGTAACGCACCGAGCGCGGTTTGTATGTGAGCGCGCCAATACGTATGCGGCGCGCACGCACACACTGACAAAATTTCGCGTGGACTTGCATATTATTCCCTATTTGCAGTTCTAACGTGCACCTTATTGAATTCATTTTCGTTCGCCAGGTCGCATCCAGGACCAGGGTGCATCAGTACTGATCTTAGAGGACAATAGCGGGCATATATTTGGAGGCTACGCCCCGGTCTCCTGGTCTATAGGACCCAACTTCACAGGTAAAATATACAGTTCAGTTGTTCGTGAACTGGAATACTAAAGTACGGCCCACTAGCAGCGATATAAAAAGTCGATACGACTGTCGCCAAAGTCAGACGGGTTCACCCATGACATTGGGTTTGTTTACATTTGGTATCGCTTCTCGTTGGCCGTACTTTACTTATGCCTCAGGTCGTGGCTTCAATTACAAAAAATATTACTGGCAAGTAACTAACCACTTGCCTTGAAAATGTCAATTGCCTCGTCGAGTCTCGAACCCAGAACGTTTCGCTTGCCAAAAGGTTGCTCTAAACTACTGGCGCTTTATCAACGTAATCCTATCACTATACATACTGTCCCAAAATACAACGATAAGCCGGCGCCGTATGGTGGACATGGTCGGCCGTTTGGTGTAGTTGTTCGAAACGGACTACTATTCCGGAGGTAGCGGGTTCGATTCCCGCACAGTACAAACATTTGTAAGCATGAACATATTTGTTTGTATTGGACTGGGTGTTTTCTATGTATAATAATTAAAAAAAAAAAGTATTTAAGTATCTTTATATCCGTTGTCTAGTACCCATAGTACAAGCTTTGCTTAGTTTGGGACTAGAAGCGCAGTGTAAAATGCCCAAAGATATTTTTTTTTATTTTAGGAAAAATAAGAAAAAAAATCAAAATAGTGTTTTTTTTCCTTTTTTTTCTCGTAAAATTGAAATGAAAAAAGGAATTTATTAATCTTATTTCATGAATTTAGTTGAATTTTGAAAACTTATTTTAATACAGAACATTAAAAAATACCTAATCTCTTCCAGGCGACGAAGATTCGTTCCTATTCGCGCTCGCGCCCAAAATGCGGGCTTATCCCTCCACCGGCTACAACGATCACTATCAGTACCTTAACCATCACACGAAAACGCTGCCCAACGGTTTGGTGAGTGGAACGAGTTATTTTGTAAGGAATATCAATTGTTTCAGACGGGAGTCGAATCCACGACCTCACTTTTACAGGGTGTTGGGTAAATGGGTATATGAGCCGACACTAGCCCATGTTAACATACGCATATAAATGGTATGGTGAAGTCAGAAAATTGATATCATCATTTTAATATTTTAAATTTCATACAAATCCGATTTTATAAATTTTATTTTGTATGAACATTTAAAAAATTAAAATGATGATATCAAATTTCTGACTTCAGCATACCATTTATATGCATATGTTAACATGCGCTAGTGTCGGCTCATATATCCATTTACCTAACTAACACTCTGTATAAGTAAGTGAGTGCAATCTGCTTCAGATACACACAAAATATAGGTAATTGAAAACTGATTCAGTTTAAAGGCTAGAATTAAGTATTTTTTAATTACTCAATTGGCATGAAGACTGGGTAATGAAATCGAAATTCTATTTAGTCCGTCAGACAGATAATTAGAAAATATTAGACTCATATTTTTTAATTTTTTCCATAATCGAATAATTACAGTATTATATTGAGTTGAAATGTCGCGTGACGACACACGAGTAAAAAATTTACTTAAAAGTGACGTCACGCGACATTTCAACTTCAATTTAATTATGAAAGAAATAAAAAAATATGAGGATAATATTTTCTAATTATCTGTCTGACGGACAAATAATTGAAATTTTGTCATCTAGCCGACATATTTAACAATTCTAAAACACCCTTTCACTGTTAACCATATAGTCATTTATTATTTTATCCCTTCCAGATAATGGGCGGGCAGTTCGAATTCGGCGGCATTTGGATCGATGCGGATCCGTTCGGCGCAGGCGCCTCCGCTGAGTCTTGCAGCACCTACCGCGGCTACAAACGACTTAGCAAGGAACCCACCTTCCGTATCAGGAGTTTGGAAGTGTGGGGGGTCGGAGACAAGCCCGTGGTTAATAAGGACGAGGTACTTAACCCCCCTTTTGAAGGGGAGACTTATAGGGGGCCATAGCATATTCCTGCAGCACCTACCGCGGCTACAAGCGACTTAGCAAGGAACCCACCTTCCGCATCAGGAGTTTGGAAGTGTGGGGGGTCGGAGACAAGCCCGTGGTTAATAAGGACGAGGTACGTAACCCCCCTTTTGAAGAGGGGGCTTATAGGGGACCGTAGCATATGGCATCTGAGTCCTACAGTACTTACCGCGGGTGCAAGCGACTTAGCAAGGAACCCACCTTCCGCATCAGGAGTTTGGAAGTGTGGGGGGTCGGAGACAAACCTGTGGTTAATAAGGACGAGGTACGTAACCCCCCTTTTGAAGGGGGTCTTATAGGAGGCCATAGCATACGGCATCTGGGTCTTACAGCACCTACCGCGGGTGCAAGCGACTTAGCAAGGAACCCACCTTCCGCATCAGGAGTTTGGAAGTGTGGGGGGTCGGAGACAAGCCCGTGGTTAATAAGGACGAGGTACGTATGCCCCCTTTTACGTAGCATATGCTAATAGGGGGCCATAGCATGCAAAAAAAGTTTGAGTGCCGACTACGGACCGGAAAACGTGACTCACTCAATAGACTGACGATGAGTAGAGTAGGTGTCGATTTTTTTTCTTATGACAAACAAGTTTTCATGACCTCTTTATAAAATAAAATAAAATGTTGTAGAAAAAAACCAAACAAAACACCATAATCTCACGTTTGGTTGTTGCATTGCCACAGGTCTGAAAAGTTGATTCTTTTAGCCGCACCGTGTCGCTAGTGCCGCCTCATCGTACGTAATGTGAAATTCCACCGATAGATGGCGTTGAGTGTACGTTGACTCGCGGTTTCATTTGATTTTTTCCCGATTTACTAGTAGGCTGAGGCGAGACGTTTCGGCAGTCCGCTGGACATAGGCCTCTTCCAGCCTTCTTTTGAAGGCTATCATCATCATTTAAATTTTTGAAGCACTTCTCTCCCCTTCACAGGGTGTGAATAGTGCGAATAAATAAGAGTATGGAAAATTTCACTGTCAATCCCTAGTTTTTAAGTGACCCCTACGAAAACAAAATTACACTTATGTGTTACCATGATAGGGGTCACTTAAAAATTAGGGATTGATGGTGAAAACGGGCATTATACCTTGAAAACCATATATCGCCTCATCGCATCTCATAAAGGATTATTTTGTCATTTGCCACATTGATTGGTTGCGTTCCTTGATCTGCGGTCAGGTAAAGATTAAAAGCCACGTACCGGAAAATGCAACTTTGGACGTCCACAAGGTGGACCGACGACCTCTTATAAGTATCAGCCCCCCAGACAAGTTGCACTTGTCTTTTTGATCGAATCCGTCAAAACTCCATACAAAAAAAAGGCCTTTCGACAACTTTTCGACTGGTTTGCGATTATAATGTGCACTTTGTCTAGACCCACAGGAACCGGCCATTATGGAAATCATTGGGCGATGCCTATGTTCATCAGCGGACGTCCTATGGCTGAAATGATGATGATGATAACCTAGTGAAAATGAGCCACAATTCAACCCCTTCTCTACCTACTTTGTTCAGCTGTGGACGCCCTATGGCTGAAATGATGATGACAACCTAACGAAAATGAGCCATCTCACCCCCTTTTACCTCATTACCTTTACCTCACACCTCTAATCCTCCCCCTTCCCCCCAGTACGCCGGGTCGAACCAGGCCAGCGTGCTCAAGACACACAAGTCCGAATACAAGATGCTGCAGATGATGGGCAAGCCAGTCGGAGAGACCAATTTTTGATTAGTATGACGTTGGTTTATGTCGTAGCAGGCCTGTTCATCTCCGCGAGTTTACATCGAAAACACAACACGCACGATGGCCCACCTACAGGATACTATTCGACAAGGCCTCACATACGAGCGAACATTGACTCACGCACGCGTATTCTTGTGTATGATAAATACAGTACTGTGCAGTATTTAACTGCCTAAATAATAATGAAAACACAGAATGTACTTTTTTAAGTTGCCTCAAGACACTGAGAGGTAAATAAGTAGTTAATATTATTTATGATAATTCATGCTAAATCATGTATTTCCTCCGCCATTTTCCGCAGTTTGGCACCTCACGTCACATCATTTTACCGAAGTCAGCCCTATAGCTTCGGCGCAGTGCCGATCACTGACGCTTTTCAACAAAATGGTGCTTGACTCTTGAGACAGGCTAAATTACACCATATTGTTAATGACATTGAGCATACATTTTTTTAAATACCTTCGCGAAGTAAAACTTCTGTACGTAGTACTTATTATTATTCTGTGGTAGTAGTCCCAGTATAGTACATAATTTAAGCTAGTAGTATCGTTCGTTATGTACCTAGTTGTATAGGAGTGGCTATTAAAAAAAAAGATAGTACTGTATTACTATTGATTTATTGTAAAGGTACCGTAGGCCGACATTACGTTTATTATTATAAAATAACTAATTTTTGACCCATCCATTCCGATAAGGGGTTAATTTTGGGAAGACCTTTCTTCTTGTACAAAAAACTGGGACACTAATTTAGCTGTTGGGAGTTCGTAGATATTTTTACCATCGATCCAACCATTTATTATCCACTAACTTTTACCACCCACATTATTTTATTCTGATGTATATTTTTTTTTTTTATTTGTGTTGAGCGGCTATTCTAGTTCAATAAAGTCCTAGTATCACTGCGACCGTTATCGATCTATTGTGATCGCCGCTGTTTTCCTTACAGTTCGCCTCCGAGTCCTGCATCCATTAGGAAGTGCAGTATCTTTTGGGGGGCGATATGTTTTACATCTTGTGGGCTTAGGATGTGTTTGCCCAGGTGTAAGCTCCGCTTGCGCATCAGAGGTCCGCAGTCCGTGAGAATGTGTAGTGGCGTTTCATCTGCCTCTTGGCACATCCTGCACGTTCTTGTTTCGGACAGTCCCATAGTGGACAAGTGCTTGTTTAAGCTGCAGTGTCCAGTGAGGGCTCGAACTAAGATGCGCATCTTGGTCCTACTCAGTCCTATGATCTGCTTAGAGCTTTTTCGATCATAGGCTTTTATGAGAGCTTTGGAATGAGTTAATCCTGGCGTGTCTGACCATGCCATAAAGGATTTGTTTAAATAGATGTTCTCCAGGGTCATTCGAGCGAGACTTTTGGGAACACCACAAAAGGGTTCTGGACCATATTGTGTTCCCTCCGCTCCCGCTCTGGCTAGTTCGTCGGCATTTTCATTGCCCTCGATTCCCGCATGACCTGGAAAAAAGAGCGATTTGCATAACTTTAATACAAGAAACAAAAATAAACTTGCCGTTCCAAATTTCAGACTGCATAAGATTGGGAATTCATTTATGGGGAAATGTATTAAATTATTTAATAAATTACCACAAACTGTTGTAGAACTACCCATTCATAAATTCAAAGCACATATTAAAAGTACCTTATGAAAAAGGGCTACTATAAAGTCGATGATTATTTAAAAGATAAAAATGTTTGGGATGCGTAACTGCCTAGCTCGCATAAATATTTATAACTATGAATTTTGAAAACCTGTAAACCTTTGAAAAAGAGGCTGACAATAGTGTCTGAGTTTCTTGCGCTGCTTCTTCTCAGCACTGGCCCATTTATTGTCCTGAAGCAGTGGTAGGGTTAATACTGGGACGTGTAAAAGTGCTTTTTTAAAGCCTACTTACAGAAATAAATGAGTTTTACTGAGTTTTTACTGAGTTTTTTATAGCGAATTCGCTATTCGTCTTTTACAATATTTATTTAGATAATTATATTTTCCTCCACGATGCTCTCTTTGCTTTCCTGATCTCAGTGTTATATTTAGTTAGAGCTTTCTTATATGTGTCCCATTCATGGGATTTTTTAGCTCTATTAAAGAGTCTCCTGGTTTCTTCTCGTAGCTTTTGCAGCTTAGAGTTCCACCATGAGACTTTACTTGTGGATGCTTTGGTTTTCACAGGGCAGCTGTCCTCGTAGGCTTTGGTTATTCCTACTGTGACTACCTCCACTGCTAATTCCAAGCACTACACAGTTCTGATGATTTTTGGGATCACATCAAGGTTGGTTTTTAACTGGTCCCTGAAATGGTCCCAGTCAGTAGCCCTTGGATCCCTGTAGGTTTCGATTCGCCTTGGCAGCAATGCTTCCAGGTTAAATCGAATGTGTCGGTGATCTGACATAGAGTTTTCATTACTTACCTGCCAGTCGATGACGTGCCTGGCTAAGGCATTCGTTGCGAAAGTTATGTCAAGAACTTCTTGTCTGTTACACGTTACAAAGGTCGGTGTGCATCCTAGGTTGAGTGTATGCAGATTGTTCNAGTGCCCCCCACAGACATAGCCGAGAGACTCTCCGAAATTTTGGAGCAAGGCGATTTGGAGGTCAATGAAGGCTCTCCGTCAGGCCTGTCCAATTGTTCCCCTAAGGGAGGAGTTTTGGGTGTTTTTATAAAAGTATTCATAAAAGTTCCCACGAGTAGCTAGGGAAGTAATCGGTCACCCTCGGCAGAGCCCCGCATGCCCAGGGAAGAGCTGAATACTGCACCGAATCGCTCTGGTCTCGGGCAGGCACCGTTCAAGACTGAGCTCCCTCTCAGCCACGCGTTCATCGGCACGGTTCGCATCACACCTTGAATTAGGGGGAAATCGTCCATGGTACTTTCCCAAGGTAGCCATGACCACACTTTTTGAGGAGGCTAAGGACCTCAAGGTTTGTGGTATCCCTAGGAGAGGAAGGAAATGCAAAAGCAAAGCAGGATTGGGGTAGGAAAAGGGTGTTAAGGAGCATGGGATGCGTCTGACCATTTCCGTTACGTCTGTTTCATAAGGAACCAGACCAAAAACAGGCGGCAACCACGAGAAGGATAACAGTCAGGCTTGCCTTGAGGATCTACACAACCAGTGCTCTCCCTCAAGGCCAACACCAAAGCAAGCGGCCGGGACAGACCGTGCAATGAGCGAATTGGCAGCGTTACAGCGTTAAACGCATATTATAATAAGTAACACACCCTTTCGCTCGCCCAAGGATTTCCATAACTGCTGGATTGCTCTGCCCGCAACCAGGCGCTTCACCAAGTCATCGGTCCACGCAGACGTTTCACCAAGGTATAGTTCTACGTAGGTAGCCTACCTAGTACCTAGTAGGTAGTCTGCTTACGTCTTTTGATACGCCACCACTTTAGAAGTTTTCTATCCCAACCAACGGTCAAAAGTTTAAATAATTACGTATTTTTGTTTTTAGTTAAATGTTTAAATACCCACACAAAACAATTAAGTAACTTTACTTTATCATTAATTTTCAAGAAAGTAAGGTCATTCAACCAATCCTGCCTACTTTATTATAATGTTAAAAATATCATTTTAAGTATTGCATCAATAGATCACCTGCAGCACCACATAAAACTCTCCAAAAACTTATTTTATTCTTGCAAGTAGGCTTTTAAAAAGGCACTTTTACACACCCAGTACCACCATTAAAAAAATGAAAACTATGAACCTATTGGTTGGCAAACTAAAGCTGACGGATGATGAATTGCTATATCATAAAGATGGAAAACAGCGTAAACAAACCGTTCCCAAAATAAAGTTACATTGAAGCGTTTCATCCTAGAGCCCCAGAGCCCAAACCAAGGTTCTTTGATGAAGTCCATTGTACACTTATGTAATTTATTTATCTCGTAACTGCAAACTATTTGAGTTATAAATACATAATGAAGGTAGTTTCATTTTATAATTTTTTAGCTTACCTAGTTTTGATCCAAGTCAATAAATTTTTTTTCAACATTCTGTTGTGTGTAAAGCTTTGTGAGGGATTTTGGATTTAAAATACTAATTCTAAAACATAGAAAGAAAAACTGCGTTATATTTTTTGAAGTTTTTATTTAAAAATAAATTATCGTACAACTTGCACCAATAACAACAAAATTTTGGTTTGAACAACATGAAACCTCAACTTTCGCTCAAAGCATGAATCAACTTATTAATATTTGCGTAGAGAATACAAAAATTATTTAATCTACACGGTGCTATATATTTGTCCTAGGATTATATTTGTATTAATTTATGCCTTTCTTGTGTAAAACACACAACGCAACCGCAACAAGACAACATAAACCGAGATTCGTCCTCAAAATAAAGCGGGGTGTGCACGTTCGCTGCTGAGCTATACTACAAAAAATTAGAGCCTCAAAACATTTCCCAGAACGCATAACCCCGCCAAAAGCATAACACAATCTCACACAGTAAAGTTATACGAGAAAAAGAAACATTACAGTAATTACAAAATTCTACTTATCGTAATTAATAAAGAAAAAAACAGCTGATTCTTGCACCTTACAAATAAAAATGTTGCGTAATCTATTATTTTTGAATTACAAAATATTTAGGTAGAAGGCACGGCATAAAGTGTTTACGAGTATTTCATCTACTTACGCTAGGGACTATTAGTATGCACCGAAATCATTCAATTCTGCTATACAATAAGACGTATTTTTAAAACACTAAGTTCCAATTCGTTCAAGAATACGCAAAAATCGTTAATTGAACAATAGTAAGCGAATTGGAATTCTAATGCCTCAAAAATAATTCTCCATATTACTGATCAAACTATGATCTCAATTTCAAACGTTTAAAACACGCCTAAGTTAAAAAAAATAAAAACATAAGTCGTGCTATTTTCACCAGGACAGCATAAGACCTACAGTTTCGTGAATTACTTCAAACATATTGCTCTCAATTTTACCTAAAAACTATTTATTGTTAGAATCCTTGATGATACATCTAACTCGCGAATCGTATGTAATAGAATATTATGCAATTCCATTATCTCACTTGATTGAACTAAACAAGATGAGCCAAATGAGCACTGCCATTAAAAATTACAATTGAGAAGAGAAATGCGTAAAAGGGTGTTACTTAAATTCAAAGCATTAAATTAAAATAAACAGTAATAAGTTTGCTCATTTTTGCTCACATTAGCTGCAGTGTGTACCAAGCTTAAGGTTTCATTTAAAAATGTAAAGCTGGCAAATAAGATAATGATCTAAGTACCATGCGATTACATATTTGAGATAAGAGCCAAATGCTTATTACAGTATAATATTAATTGACTGAGCAAGAAACACCGTTCCTTTTTATTGCCATTGCAAAAATGTAGGTAATATTTGAGGATTATTCAATAGAATACAATATACAAGGGATAGGACTTAATAAAATTTACAATTTTGCACGAGAAACTTCCAAAAACTCCGTCAGTCAGTTGCACTCGCATTATTAGCTCTTTTTAGTACTAAGAAAGTGAAAATGACTTAAATTTTGAAAACTTTTTCAAAAGCTGGTATGAGTGAATGGAATAATATATTGAACGAGTGAATGATAATAAAGTTTTTTCTATCGTTCACTCATTCAAAGTTTTGACTACATTTTACTTTTTCATAATCTTAATGTGTGTAAAGTGTGTTGTCATGTCTATAGCCTCTATCAATTATAGTATGGTTTTATTCAACTCGTATTGCCTTTTTAAAATTTGTTTTAAAGGACTTTTTGATTTGTATGAATAAAGGGGATAGAGTTCTAGAAATATATTCTTACCTATTCACAGGCAGTGTCAAAACAATATTGTTAAGGCTTATTACAAAATCTATTATAGCTGTTTTAAAAGGACCAAAGAAACTTAAATTGGTCTTTAAGTTCCTCTCACTTTGCACGTTAAACAACTTTTATATTGTCAGTTAATTACGAGTGAAGTACCCTAAGTACTATCCTCTTACTACTATTCACTGTAAGGTCTTTTAGGCCCATATGGATGAACCGATCCACAGTTTAACCCTTTCTGAAAACTTCTTTAAAAATGTCATCTGTGAGTCTGTCTTTGACACGGTGACAAACGAACGTGTTACCATGTAGAGGTCTTGAATTCCCATTTTACGTAAGAACCCTGCTAAATGGACACCATTTACGTATTATGTGTGCAAATGTTCAATGATACTCATCCGTCATAGCCGTTGTATGTGTTAAAATAAGTAAATTGACTTGAAAATCATCACGTTTCACCCTAAGGCAGACCTTAGTTATCCGCACATTTAAATGTAGGAAAATGTTAGCGATCCTTGCCTCGCAACCATCACAATCATAATGCTTAACATTGAGACGCTCGTCTCAATCTCAAGTACAGTCTCAGGAGTGCGATCTGTTTGTGTGTAGGTGTAGGCTACATTTCCCTAAGCTAGGGGCGGTGTGTAGATGTTATTCGAGTTGTTTGTACATGTCCTCTATCTGGGGTTTGAAGTAGCTCCTGATTTCTGGTCGTTTCGCCTTCAGAGTCGGGGTGAGGAGGCCGTTCTGCACGGAGAATGGATCGGGATGTAGATAAATGTCTTTCACCTGAAAGAGAGAAACAACACTTTGTAAGAATAAAATAGTTAAGTATTTGTAAAATATTCTTGAGACAATGAAACGCCATATAGGTTTCGGGTAACAAAAGGGCGCCTGTGATGTTACTTATTTACCACCCTATTTTTTGAAGCATAGTTTTCATATTTATGTAGAATTTTAGTAATAGGGTTCTCAGGGCTAAATGGTTTTAGCAAAGTTTTGTAATGTTGTCGAATGCTCTGTTAGTCGATGCCAGCCCTTGATGTCATTGTCATCACATCTTCATCTGAAATGCGTACTAAGTCTGACTATTATTATATTTACGTGCTCAAGTCTACGGGACTATTCCCACCTCTCGTTCCCACCGCTGCAACTCCTGTGTAGCCAGGATCTACAGCTTGACCGCCAATAAAAACCCAACCAGTGAAGGTCAAGTTTGTCCCGGGGGAAAGTTGACTGTTGGTTGACCCTGTGAATATCTGATGATTAATAAAGCAATTATTATTATTAACCTGTTCAAAGGTCTTCAGGCCCGCGGTCTTGCCCCACTGCTGCATGTCGTCCATGATGACCTTCTTGACTCGCTTATCCTCGCACAGAGTTGAGAAGGTGCCTTTGATGCCGTTTTCCAGCGCCCAGCACTTCACTACGTCTACATCTGGCACCACGACTGCTACTACGCATGACTGGGGGAAAAGAGATATTTGGTTCGTGAAAGGGTGAACCACAGATCACAGAAACCAGAGTAAATACAAATGAGTAGGTCATCTTCATAGAAACGCATCGAGCGCGGTTTGTATGTGAGTAGGGTTGTCAGGTCCAAAATCACAAAAGCCGGACTTTGTGCTTCATTTGGCCGGACATTTTACCCAATTATTGTCAGCTCATGAGTGAGTACTATCATCATCGGTTGCTAACCAACATCCTGATGCGTGCGCTTCATATGATTCTGAGTCTCGACTTTTTCCTGGCTCAGCAACCAAATAAAAAGCCTAACAAAAGCCGGACAGGCCGGACAAGGCAATATTTGGCCGGACAAGTCCCTAAAAAGCCAAACATGTCCGGCTAAAGCCGGAAGCCTGGCAACCCTATATGTGAGACACTGACAAAATTCGACGTAACACCCCACTAATCCACGCTAAATTTTGTCAGTGTGTGCGTGCGTGCCGCATACGTATTGGCGCGCTCACATACAAACCGCGTTCGGTGCGTTTCTATGAAGATGACCTACTCATTTGTATTTACTCTGCAGAAACTAAAGAGAGATGTGACAAGGGGGCGAGGCCGGTGTCCCAGCAATATGCCCAAAAACAGAACACATTGCTCGTGACAGCAATGATGACAGCAGCGACGTCATTATGTAAACAGTTTACATTGCTTGCGTAGTACTAAGGATTATTCGAACGTTGAGTACTGATACCGCAGTGGATAATGAGCACATATTTTGATTACTTTGTGTGTGTGAATTTCTAATGCGTCACTGAGTGGCATCTCTCTATACACTAGAACATTTCATAGAACGGCTGGTTGTTCTGTTACAAGTAAATGATCTAGTCTGTACTTTTAGTAATTAACTAGCTGACCCCGCGAACTCTGTTCCGCCTTAAAGGCAATAAATAAGCCATCGCAATTTTTCCTTATTTGCTCACCGTTTAGACCTACCCTGGACTACGACAAACATTTTAAAAACCAAAATCAGCTCATTCGGCCCAGCCGTTCTCGAGTTTTAATCAGACTAACGAACAACAATTCATTTTTATTTATATAGATTATAGTAGCCATATCGTCTATCGTTATGTAATACTTATTTATTCTATTACATAACGACACTCAATTCAATCATTGGCGTTTGTCGTATGCTAATAAATTGTTATCGATTATACGGGTCATCGGGACAGTAATTAATCGCTATCAAACGGTTGCCAAGTGTTCGCAGAAATGAGTTTCTTTCAGTTAGGTACGTTACGTGCTCATTTTAACTACCTAGGCCTTCAATACGAGTATACTATAGAGATCATCAAATTCAAACCTATCATAAAAGTCTCCGAAAATTAATGATTTTCCCAAAGACACAAAAAACATTATATTTCATGCATAATAATAACTTTTTGCTCGAAATTATGTAAATAATTACATAATTTCTGTGAATATCTCAAGCTTCATTATGAATCTTAAGCTTCTTGCAATACGTGTCACTTTATAAGTACTTATGTATATTTTGTGAAAAATAAATGATAATTACCTTCAAAGATTCGCCATGCACGAAGACCTGCTCGACGTATTGACTTCTTATGTAAATATTTTCAATTTTCTCAGGAACTATGTACTCGCCTTGCGATAGCTTGAAGATGTGTTTTCTTCTGTCAATGATTTTTAGTGTGCCGTTCTGCAAAAAAAGAGATATAACCGTAATTATTTAGGAATTACATCAGGCCAAGGAGAGGGGGAAACAGAAAAGTACAACACGTTGATACACGTGTCAGCTTAAAATGGTGGTATTTTAAGCTGACACTTAATAGTTTAGTGTTAATGTGTTAAGCAAAATGACTTTTAGAGAGACAATTTTTGGTCCTTCGAGCCGGATCGATGACTAACACTCTCTCCTCCGGCTCCTTGAAGTAGCCTTAAAGACTGACGTCATCACAAAACAAAAGAGGATCTACTCACCGGCAGCCACTTGCCCACGTCGCCGGTGTGATGCCAGCCGTCCTGGTCGATATCCTCGCGCGTCTTCTCCGGCTCCTTGAAGTAGCCCTTGAAGACATTGGCGCCCGACTGACGTCATCATAAAACAGAAGAACATCAACTCACCGGCAGCCACTTGCCCACGTCGCCGGTGTGATGCCAGCCGTCCTGGTCGATGACTTCGCGCGTCTTCTCCGGCTCTTTGAAGTAGCCCTTGAAGACATTGGCGCCCGGCTGACGTCATCACAAAACAAAAGAGGATCTACTCACCGGCAGCCACTTGCCCACGTCCACGTCGCCGGTGTGATGCCAGCCGTCCTGGTCGATGACCTCGCGCGTCTTCTCCGGCTCCTTGAAGTAGCCCTTGAAGACGTTGGCGCCCGACTGACGTCATCATAAAACAGAAGAACATCAACTCACCGGCAGCCACTTGCCCACGTCGCCGGTGTGATGCCAGCCGTCCTGGTCGATGACCTCGCGCGTCTTCTCCGGCTCTTTGAAGTAGCCCTTGAAGACATTGGCGCCCGGCTGACGTCATCACAAAACAAAAGAGGATCTACTCACCGGCAGCCACTTGCCCACGTCCACGTCGCCGGTGTGATGCCAGCCGTCCTGGTCGATGACCTCGCGCGTCTTCTCCGGCTCCTTGAAGTAGCCCTTGAAGACGTTGGCGCCCGACTGACGTCATCATAAAACAGAAGAACATCAACTCACCGGCAGCCACTTGCCCACGTCGCCGGTGTGATGCCAGCCGTCCTGGTCGATGACCTCGCGCGTCTTCTCCGGCTCTTTGAAGTAGCCCTTGAAGACATTGGCGCCTTGCACGCAAACCTCGCCCTGGCCTTGCGCCGCGTAGTATTCCATTTCGGGCACGTCCACTAGCTGGGGTAGGGTAATTAAACATTTTATTTAATTTGAATATACACTTAATATGGTTCAACGAGAGGCTGAGCACAGAAAATCCTAGTTAGCCATTATTCGAATTTACATCTAGTCTTTCAAGTCTAAAGAAAGATGAAGAGGTCTTCACTATTTGGATATTAATGGCTGGCGAGCTGTATATCTGGCTACAGGAGTTGCAGTAGCGGGAATAAGTAATGAAGTGATAGATTGAAGATCGGTATTTAGTCATAAAACGACTTGTTACTTGGTAACAACTCTAGTGTCAGATGCTGGAATTATTTTTGTTATGAGATAACCAGATCTAGGCTTGCAGTGTTCTAATTGAATTCTTTTTTATGCTAGACAAGGCAGGCATTTGACCGCAATCGCAATTGGATATGATTATTTTGGTACGGCGATGGTGTACAATGATGCTGTAACAACTCTAGTGTCAGGTGCTGGAATTATCCTTGCATAAACAACCAGATCTATGCTTGCAGTGTCCTAACTACATAGGATATGATTTTTTTATATTTTCTAATCGATCAAAACCAACATAGGATGCTGTTGCTGATGATAGCCAAAAATTAGAACGTCATCCAGATACACTTACTTTCACTTTGCAACAAGCGACGGGAGGCCCTACATGTTCCGGCACGTGGTCGCCCTGCACGGTCAGAGTCACGGGCGCCGTGCACTCCGTCTGTCCGTAGCCTTCGACGATCTGGAAGAAGAAATAGCAATGTAAAGAAGAAATAAAGAAAGAAACGATTTTATTTAGCGCTTATTTTACAAAAATGTACATTTAAAAAATATTTTTAATTTTTGTACCAAAAGGGTCAACTGCTTAGTAGCCTGCCTGCTTTGGGAGAATGCTAAGGACACTGGTTTAGATCATGCCATCTGATAATGTCTTCGTGTCGTAACGTGCAATGTAGATTAGATGATGGGCATCTAATGGGCTCTATGGGGACCTAAGAGACGTCCAGGTCCACTAGAGGGCTCGCTATGTTTTGTGCAAAATACAACGGCCTGCACCCGTACGTTATGGTTATTGGTTATCTTACCAAGTTTGGTTCTTTGATACCTGGCAAGCTCATTAAGGACTACAGATAGCTAAATGCAGACCTAATAATAACCTTTGTTTATCATCATAGGTTTTACACCATTTCATCAGTTGCAATATTCATTCCTTGCTGAATGCGATCCATCTATGATATTTGTAACACAAACACCTACGTAATTTATGATATCGATTTTCCATATAACAGAAATATCAGCAGATTCCGCGGCCTTCAGAAATCACGAGGTGTTATTAAAATTATTCACTCGATTGTTTATTATGAAAGCGGAGTGCGTCTGGACTCTGAGCCAGCGTTTATTTCCCACGCCGTGGGATAATATCGCATCGGATGTTAAACTGTAACACTTGATGTATTTATGAGTCCAATATAAACGGAAGTTTATTACGGATATTTTGATTGCTTGTTTATTTGAACGGAGGATATAAAAATTATTGTTGGTCACGATCAAAGTGTGTATATTTTCGTTTTTGATTTGACTACTGTTGCCTTCAGATGTTTTTAGCAATAATATTTATTCATTTGCAATCATTAGATACTACCAACCACGTTATAGTTTTGACGTTTAATGGGTGATGATTTATTAAGACATAATAAATTTGAATCTTGTAGTCAAGATTCAGAGTGCCAATATTGTGCTCTAGGTTTTATGTGGTTTTATACAGGAAACAGGAATTTAATCATATAATCAACGGATTTTCACTTCAGTTTAGTTAACTGCAATATTTTTTCTATTTTGTTGTATTGTAATTATGTGCGCTCAGATTATTGTGATAAGCGTCGAAAAATTATTAATATTCATATATTTTATTTATTTGCACATTAATAAAGTTAATCAAAACATTGCGCAAAAAAGTAGAGCACCATACACCAGTGTTGCCCTTGCCAGAGGGGAAGGCACAACACGATCAATATCGCGTCTGGTACCGACCCGGTTTGTCCCCAAAAGTGTCCCCTCGCAATGCCCTGAGATGAATTTTGAGTACACTATAGGGTGAGCTTAGTTAACTTACTTTTTAAGAGCTCTTGGACATCGATTTGTATTCGGTAAAGCAAAATAGTGATGGTAAGTAATTTCGCGCTTGTTTGGTGTCGAAAAATAAAAATCTATTTTATTTTAAATTATTGTTTTCATCCAGTCATTTTACATTAAATTATTGTTGTTATTGTTATTGTTACATTTTTAGCTCATTTCCCAATGTCATTTGTGCAAACTTATGGCCAACCACAAGAAAGCGCGATGTTTGAGAATATGATGTACAGGCCATAATACCGACCGCTGTAGTACCAACCAACTGCTGAATGTAAAGTAAAAAAGTAAAAAAAAGTAAAAAGTATTTTATTTGCCAGCAAAAAAAATTACAGGTGTGTGTGTGTGTGTGTGTGTGTGTGTGTGTGTGTGTGTGTGTGTGTGTGTGTGTGTGTTGTGTGTGTAATGTGCGTGTAATGTGTGAGTAAAGTGCTGTGATGTTTTGTAGTGTGTTTAAGGCTATTTAAAGGAGATAGATTAGAGTGTACTTAAATAAAGAAAACAAAAAAAAATTGCAATAGAATTAAGTTCGTCCGTCACTAACCAGACAGCCGAGTGCACACCGCGCGAAGGTCAGCACGTTTCCAGCAAGCGGTGCTGATCCGACCACCATGATGCGAAGCCGGCCACCCATCCCTTCGCGCACCTTGCGGAACACCAGCTTGTCCCATATCGAGTCTCCTCGAATGATTCCTCTGAAAATATAAGAACCTCGAATTACAAATCTACAAACTGTATCTACCGAGAGTTATTAATTAAAAGCTGAAATGCTTAAAAACAGCTGCTTAATATTTTGAGAGGAACATGATTTGAACATGGAAAAGACTGAGAGTAGCGTATCTTGTCTTTTATAGAACAAGACCCCACGTCTTCATAACTTAAGTGAAATAGGAAAGAATAAATTTCAAGGCAGCACATCATCATCATAATTTTAGCCATAGAACGTAGGCCTCCCCCAATGATTTCCATAATAACTGGTTGGTTGGGGCATGCATCCTTTTTGCTAACTACTTATTATAAGAGGTTGTCAGTCTTCCTTCTGGGTGGACATCCTACGCTGCGTTTTCCGGTACCTCCACTCCAGAACCACGGTAACGCGAGACTAAAGCATTAAAGAACTAAAGCAGCACGGTAATAAAAATATTTAAGAAGAACAAACTCACCTCTTCAGTTCAGACTCCTTAGCTGACAACGCCATGTTGAACAGTAACTTCTTTATTCTCGAGTTGGATATCTCCGCTTGCGCTCTGTCGTACAATCTGTTCAGGAGACGGGGCACGGCCGGCATCATTGTAGGCTTTAGAGCGCTCAGGTCGTCGGCTAGTCGGCGGATGTCGCCGCTGTAGAAGCCGACAGCGCCGCCTACCATGTAGAGAGCATTCTGGAAGTAAGTATTTAAGAATTAGAACATCATCATTAGGTCATTAGGTCTCTACTACATTCGAATTATCTGATACCCTCAACTTTGTTAGCACGTAAAAACATTCTACAAGTTAGTCATCCTCCCAAATACTTTAAGGCAGTTTTAATCTCCAGTAACATAAATTGTATATAACACAGCATACAAAAATAGCAGTTTCACCATTTTAATATCCCTTTGCCTGGTGGAAAAATACATTGCTATTTCTTACTCTTTTTAGACCAGATTTTGAATGACTTTTCAATATTTTGATTCCTAAATACCTCTCCTCATTCAAAGTCATTTACCGAATATAAATAGACCGGGAATTTTCCTCAAATCCCAATACCTTTCAGCTAAATGAATTCATCTGTCAATGTCTACACAAATGCACAGTAGGTAACGCATTGGATCATGGTGCATTACAAATGGAATCCGTACACATGTAGTTCTTGGCATTGCCACAATTCCTGATGTTATGACATTCCTACATTATAATGTCATCATTTCAAGGCAGTGAACCGAAATAATGTACCTAGTTTAAGGTTTAGCTTACACTAATATAATAATCTTGCTAGATTATGAATGCAGTTGGTCTGGATTAGTTTGTTATGGGCAATATGACTCGAGCATAAGTTTTGGCAGGCCTGTGGCCAATTGCATTAAGACACTGACCGCATTTTGTGATTAGAATGTTAGTAAGGTATACCTACTAGATAGTTACGGTCTACTTTTGATACACTAAACAATATTGCTCAAGCAACTGCGCCAGGGGCAAAAAGGTTATCATGACGGCAATCTTTGCAGGTCAGTATTCACCCAACCAACTGCATTTCACGGTGCACATTAACTACATACAAACCTTATTTATTACCTACTTACATTTACATTTTTTAGTTCTGTAAAACATTTCCCAAGCATGCGCAAAGGTGCAAAAAGGATATCATGACATTAGTCTCCGCTGTCTGGTATTTACCCAATCAACTAAATTTTAAAACTAGGTATGCCAAGAAGGATATTATCAAGACATTGGTCTTGACTATCCGGTATTTACCCAATCAACAATCTACGTCGCACATTACACAGATTGCATTCGAACTATCTCATAAAATCCTTTTTACATCTAGGTACATTATTCCACGTTTTTATCGTTATATTTACCTCGCAACATCGCTCCAGCATATGCGCCAGGGGCAAGAAGGATATCATGACATCGGTCTTCGCCGGCCGGTGCTCACCTAACTGCATTATTATACTACACACTCTATCACACATTACATGTAGAGACAATAGCACATCAAGGTTTACACTGTGGTATCTTATCTAGTTGCAATAGTTGCTATTTGCCAACAAGAATGTAATAATAATGATGTGCTGTTGTTGAACATTATTCCTATCAGTTTCATTATATTTACCTCGCAACATCGCTCCAGCATATGCGCCAGGGGCAAGAAGGATATCATGACATCGGTCTTGGCTGTTCGGTATTTACCCAATCAACAAACTACGTCACACGTCACGCATTATCACATAAAATCCTTTCCATTTTCTACATTATTACACTAGTATTATTTGTCCGTGTTATTACTATTATTCGTTATAGTTATATTTACCTCGCAACATCGCTCCAGCATATGCGCCAGGGGCAAGAAGGATATCATGACGTCGGTCTTCGCCGGCCGGTGCTCACCCAACTGCATTATCACGCTGCACATCGACGCGACTACATTCTCGTGCGTTAACATCACGCCCTTGGGCATACCCGTCGTTCCCGATGTGTAGCAAATTGTGCATATACTATCCGGTTTTGGTGGCTGGAATAATAGACATTTGATAATTATATGCATGGTGTATGAATCGATTCGATACAGTGTTCAAGGTTTGAATAATCGGATGCTAATCTAAGCGCAGCGTTAGAGCTATGAAGCTGATATCTTTACTGCACTGAATTAAACTTGGTAGTTAGTTTGCCTTGTCGTGATATCGGATCAATATAGGTAGGTTTTATAAAAAACTACTTTTTCATATCTGCATGACAGTTTAACTACATCTTGCTAGTAATCAAAGCTAATAGGAGTACCTGACAAAGTAAGTATTCTGACAAAGGGGCCGTCCATAAATTACGTCATCGATTTTTTCAGATTTTAGACCCCCCCCCCTACAATCATCCTATCGTCATTTCTTAATGACCCCCCCCCCCTTCTCCCAAAATTGACGTCATTAGGGGCCATCCATAAAGTACGTCACACGAATTTCATGATTTTTTGACCCCCCTCCGTCCTTGTCACAGGTNCGTCATTAGGGGCCATCCATAAAGTACGTCACACGAATTTCATGATTTTTTGACCCCCCTCCGTCCTTGTCACAGGTGGTCACATTTCTGAAACCCCCCCTCCCTAGTGTGACGTCACATGTTTTGCAATTTCACATCGAAAAATTATTAAATTAACAAAAAATAGCAACAAATAGAAACAATAAAAACACGCGCGAGGTACGGTGCATTTGGCGGCATTATAGGCCAGTAGAATTAGATTTTAAATTCCCACAAAAGATTTTATTGATTTAATGGCTTCATTGGTTGCCCATTAAAACTCTCCTAGGTTTTCGACTTCGACGGAGTTGTGCTTAAGTGGTGGGGGTATTTTTTAGTTTAATTTATATTTCAAATTACGCGATTAGTAAGTACCTCTAGAAATGTGATGTCACGAAACATAGGACCCCTCCCACCCCTTGTCACACCATTTCACACTTTGTCGACCCCCTCCCCCCCTCTTTACGTGTGACGTACTTTATGGATGACCCCTTACCAGTTTGACAAAATTAAAACACTTGGTTATAGAAACACCTTTTATTTTATTTTTTAATAGATAGAGTGATTCTTAAGGAAGGTTTATATCCCAACTATCCCAACTAATATTATAAATGCGAAAGTAACTCTGTCTGTCTGTCTGTCTGTTACGCTTTTCCGCTTAAACCTCGCAACCGATTTCGATGAAATTTGGCATAGAGATAGTTTGAGTCCCGGGAAAGAACATAGGATAGTTTATATCCCTGTTTTTGAAACAGGGACGCGCGCGATAAAGTTTTTCTGTGACAGACAAAATTCCACGCGGGCGAAGCCGCGGGCGGAAAGCTAGTGTATAATACATGTAAGTATCACGGGCGAAGCCGGGGCGGGCAGCTAGTATTATATGTAATATTATTGTTAGAGTATTTTATCTGTAGTTATTACTGTATTTATGTACATCTATGTTGCATTATGTATGTTTATTATGAGTTATTTTGGTATTGTACGCGCCTTAGCCGCCTCTCACATTTGCAGTCTCACTTACTAGGTGTGCTGGAAGAAATTTCTTTTCAGAAATAATCTTGTTGTACGTGAACAATAAACTATAAATAAATACATAAGAATGACGTCAATTTCGAAACACCCCCTCCCCCCTATCTATCATTTACCGTCATTCGCAGACCNCCCCCGACCAACCCCCCCCCCCCCTAATTTAGAATGACGTAATATATGGACGGCCCCAAAGATAATCTTTTCTGTCTTTAGATGCTTTGTGGTGCAAAAAACCTGCCTATTATTAGCGCAAATCGTATAAACACAAAGCAATAAAGCATCGCAAAGCTTCTTCAAACAGCTTAAGCCCTCGGGGCCCGTTTGATAAGGCCCGCGCTATTCCCTTTACATCGTATGCGCGCGCGTCGCTTTTTATTTTTGCCCTGTAGATCCGACGCGTGTAATCGCTTCGTAGAAATGCACTTACCAGACGGGTTTTCCTTATGCAATTTATTAAAATTTCTCGTAGGCAATATGAACTTAAGTTCATTCCGCTACAGATAGACGTAAATGTTAATTTGCATATGAATTTTGCACACTTTTATGCTTTGGAATTTGTTGAAACTAAATAAATGCAATCGAACAAAATGGAACTGTGTTGCGATCTAAGCGTTTTTCCAATGCCTTTTAATAATTCAGACACGCAATAGCCTGAACTTGATCTTTCTAGAGTAGTTCATGTTTGTTTACATTATCACGTTGCGTTTGGAATTCGTCGTATCGTATTCAAAGAAGCGACGGAAGCCCGATATGGGACACCACGGTAATTGTTGCTCAACACGACCGTAACACATACGTGCTACCTGTCTATGACTCAACTAGCATTGTTTTATGTAACTTAAAACCTATTAATTTTATCTGATTTGCAAGGCATGGTACAGACGACGGTATATTAAGCTAAACTATAGTATCTTGTGCCGTGGTGATTAGTGTGCTTTTCCTACAAAAATGTCTGTACTTAAAATAACATGAATTCACTTTTACAGGGAATCTTCAGCAGTGCAAATTAGAGAATAGAAATATTTTTTTTTAAAGTTGATATCGATGTCACTATGAAAAGGAATATTATCAACAAGTCTTCAAGAAAGACTTCATCAACAATCAATCAACCGTCAAGGAAATAGAATTTTTTTTATTTGACATATCAACAGAGATGAAAGAAGAAACTTACGATACAAGGATGGTCTTTCTGCGCCCCCTGTATTTCGACATCACTGAACTTTAGTATCTCCACACCACGGCTCTTGGCTCGTTGGTGTGTTGATGGGGACACCTCTTTGATTGTGATCAGCTTCCTCAGGCAGCGAGGCGACTGGTCCAACAACAGATTCGCTTTCTTGTCGTCTTCACATATTACTACTGTCATTTCAGCTGGAAAAAACATTTTGAATTGAGTAAAACTGGAGGTAAAGATAGCAGGAAGGTAGCAAGTATGCACTGGAAGCAGGCCACTACCAACCGGTCATTATGGAAATCATTGGAGGAGGCATGGGCCTCCCTGAACATTGGTTCAGCAGTGGAAATTCTATGGCTGAAATGATGATGATGAAAACAGGAGGAAAAACACACTGACAGCTTAACATTGAAATTCCTGGATTACAATATAAACATTGAATAAAGGATTCAAAGGTATAATACGTACTTTGATTAACAATGAAGGCACATGCGTTAGCCCCTAACGTATCATACAATGGCACAATGACCATTGAATAACAGTAGGCAGCTTGTTCTGTCATGACCCATTCAGGGCAGTTTTGTGAATAAATACCTGTAAATAAAATAACCAAGAGCTATAACACATACAAAAACAAATGAGAACATAATAAAACCACAAAATTTTGCATAATACTTTTAAATAAAACTTAAGAATGTAATATCTTAAATCATGTTAAAATTAAATGAGCTTTATACAAAGTAGGTAATATGTATTATTAAACTTTAAGTAAAGCTTGTTAAACACTTACCCACGAAAGTACTCTGCCCTGGAGCAAGCCCTTGGCATATAAGCCCAGAGCCGAAGTTTTTCGCTCGCAGCAAGGTTTCATTGTATGTTTGCCACACGTAGGGCTTATTTGGTCCCTCACGCCAACCCAGACAGTTGCCATTATCTGCAAGATAATCAAATAAACGCCCTTAATAAACGTTCTCATTTATCGCTCAGTCAATCTCGTAAAATAGTCTTGAGAAACTCGAGTCAGCAGTGGAATATTCCACAGGATACAATGTATCTGTATGCGTTTGCTTTATTTTTATAGTAACTTACAGAGCTGAGAAACAAAATTACAAAAAGAAACTGTCTCGGCTACTCTAGTGGCACAAATTACGTTTAACTGTACCCCGCGAACCAGTTAGTGAATGATGTTAACAATATTTTGTAATACACGGGTATTATCGTATTTATCGCAAACGAGCGGAAATGGAGGGAAATGACGTGGGCTTAGAATGGTGCCTTGGGGCACTCCCTGCTTTGCAATTGTGTGTGAATACTACAGCCACGGCTACAGGCAATGAGATATCTACCAAGAACCATAATGATAGAGGTCTGGTTCGCCTCAAGACTAATGATGAAGGAGTATTTATTAGAACAAGTTTCATAAATAGTAAAACAGAAGTTCTTACTTGATTCTTTGACGCCTCTTCGGAAAGTTTCATATAGTGTGCGTGTGTCTTCATGTAGATAGCGGAGATAGCGACCATTTTTAGCATCTTTGTAGAATTTTGATACGCGCACCATTTCAGGTCCCTATAAAGATAGAAATAAACTTTAAGTAAAATAAAATATAATACGTAGGTAGTATAGTTTACGGACATGTTTTGATTTGATAATACACTTATCCATAATACTTAGGCCATTGCACAGAAACCTTGTAAAAACAGCAAACTAATCAGTTGTAATCTAATTAACAAGGCTTGTGTGTGGTTCGTCCTATTTTTTATATTATTAGGATGCCCTTTTAAAACTTAACTAAAGATAAAGAAAAATACAATAATACAACAGTGCATTAGATTGCGTGACCAAATAGAATGCTTAAAATTGTTGTTTTGAACCAGTACCGTGTCTAAAGTATGTTCAAACAACTCTCCGTTAACCTAATGACATATTTGGCCCACTAACTCCGAAACTCGACTTGAGGATAGAGCACTCTTACACGTTACGGTATATTATTACAGTTTGCACAATGATAAATGGAACGATGAACGGGTCAAAGTCACCGGTGGGAAAGACGAAAACATTTGGCTGCAAATTGATGCTGTATAAATTGTTATGTCATTATGGTAATAAACTGTGCAAACGTAGAGTACTTTGTGGGTTTTGAGGGCGTTCAACTGTCTTGTTGTGGCTTCTATGAAACGGTCAACAGTCTCGCGAGATCGAGATCTGATATTCGCGATGAATGTGCCAAAGCTTCTCACTTCGTTACCTTATCTACAATGTGTTTGTTATATTTAATCCTATAACGTTTTACGTATGTTCATTTTTAGAATGAAATGTTCAATGGTTTAAATTGCTAATGTAAAACTTGATACAAAGAAACCACAAAAGCTCTCTCTATTCTTAGCGATACATATTTAAAGCTCATTTTCAGATCCTCGCGATACTTATAATAGCTCATTAACGCGCTATAAAACCCCTAATAATAAGATTTTATCCGATAACACAAGTTGAGAGATATTAACGATGCAAGATTAAGAGGACTATTATCAACAAGTAATTGCCAAGCAGATGTTTGAGAATAATAACATTATCCTAATTACATCAGTGCATGCATTTAAGCTTCAAGAATTAACGTTTATAATGTGGAAAATTATGTAATTTCAAAAGGCACAAGTAATGAAGAAACAGAATAAGTGGTAAGCATCGAAGAACTTGATCTTGAATAAAGTATACAAGGTCGCGAGGAAATTGGTCACACGACGCCAAGTGAAAAATGTGGCGTTTCTGACCGAGTATTTATAAAAACTGTGTGACATGCCGACAGTGTCACGCTATTTGTGTCTCCCGACGTAGACTGTTACGCGAGTTATAATCGAGAGTATTTACTTCTAGATTCTTAGAGATTTAATAAAGTTTTTGGATTTCATTCAGTGTTTTTTCCAAGCGCCTCGGAATCTTGAAAAGATTTTTCTAAATTGTATAGTATTATCCATAATCATTTCATTCGTCGTTTATCTCGAAATTACGTAGATCTGTTCTGGAAAATTTTGACATCGGGGAGTAAATGAGAATTTGATATAACTTTTCGAGTTCACATGGAGAATGTTTTTCAGAAACTTAAAGCCGTTATTAGTACATAATCAAAAATGACTTATTTAAAAAATGTGGCGTTGAGGCCCGTGTTTCTCTATTTTAGTTCACATAGAGAACTCAGCTAAAGATCTCATTCAGTTTTACGACTTTTCCATTACATAGCACTTCTACGATTCTAGAAATTTCTGTGAACGAGGAGAAATGGGAATTTTATTGAAGATTTATAAAACTCTTTAGCTCTCACAACATGTCACATTCAGATTGGCTTTTTATGAAATTCACATACGTTTCTTATAGTACGAGTAGGAAACCCCAGTGAAGGGCGCGTTCGGTGATGCAGCGCTTGGCACCGAGGCGAGGTGTCTCCGAAATAGTTGACATTGTAGCGACGACTAGCCAGCCGTTTCCGCATACATACTTATTTGAGAAAACACAGCTGTTGTAAACGGCTTACCACTTTGTTGTTATGGGTTTTCATTGAAATTGAAATGATAATTTTGAATCTACCAATACTAATATTAGATTCTTGTAGTTGTTAGTAAGCAGCGAAAGCAAAATATTTTATAAAAGCTCGTATACTGGAAACGACCAAATCAACAACAAAGTAATTTCTGTTGATAACCTAGTCTTATTAGCTTACGTAAGTTAAAATTGATTTTGCTTAACGAACTTAACTTACGTTAGTGACATATGAAGACCAAGGAATATACAATGAAATCATGTTTATTGATAAGAATATATGGGGCACAACAGGATTCCGATGGGATTGAATTGTTTATTATTTGACATAATATCTGACTTCTTTTTGGAGTATTCACAGAATCAAGGCTACAGTGTCCCAGCTAATTAATACTAAACTGCGTATCACCACCACAGATGATTTTGATTATCCCATTTGGAAATCGTAATGGGTCTAGTCTAGGACCTTGACAGTAAAAAATAGCATAACACAAAAACATTAAGAAATTGTGACGGCATCATAAGCCTAGGCGCAGACCACAGTCTTTTAGTTGGCTGATAGTTGAGTGGAGTCGGGCTGTTGATCAGTATGGATATTGGACATGTACATATGAAAGTGCGCACATTAGGTACACTGATTTGGTATCGACGATTCTTCATACAAATTAGAATCGGATCCAACTATCGGTCAACTAAAAGTCGGTGGTCTGCGCCTAGGTAATAGAGACTGAATAATGTGTGATTATTATTATTGAAAAGAAATTATGTAATGAGAAATGTATCTCATGTATAATAAATGCGTTGAATAATTACAGCATAGCACTAGGTATTTTAATTTTAATTTGCTGATAAATGACATACGTCAATCGTTTGTGCTGTCAGCGGCGTAGATATTGGCACCCGATCAAGCATGTCACGGGATTCTACAGTCTACTCCTATTATACGTGGCCATTCATCATCCTACAATGATTACAAAGGCGTATATTATTTTTACAACTATACGGGTATTGTTACTTATCATATGATTTAAATATTGGATGGTGTGGGTAATGAAAAAAAAACAGAATTTGTAACGGAAAATTAATTGGACGCAAACCACAGATTTTTTATTAGTATTTTTATCAATTCTACCATAAAGTATTGTTAAACCAATGAGCCAAAATAATATAAAAAGAGTATCGTCAACATAAATCACCATATCGGAATAAATTCTTTATCGAATTGTAAAATATCGGATTAGTGGAGATCAGCTTCCGTCCAGCGACACGACGAGCAGAATTTACAGCCAATATAAA
This sequence comes from Ostrinia furnacalis, assembly GCF_004193835.3. NCBI lineage: Eukaryota > Metazoa > Arthropoda > Insecta > Lepidoptera > Crambidae > Ostrinia > Ostrinia furnacalis. Next base: position 191,948 of record NW_021137632.1, on the reverse strand, counting down.
TATCATAAAATAAACTTCAAATCACAATGAATCACGAGATCGGATCAAAAATAAACCATTTTATGTCTCGAGTATTTCAAGCAGTTATTTTCACGAGATTAAGGCACATCAAACCACGGAATGATAAGTAATCCGAGATATTCGATTACTTCATCCATTAGATATTCCGCGAGGTGGAATGTTAAGCCTGAACATTGGTTAATAAGCAATGTGGGTGTACTGCCAATTTATAGATATTGGTTATGATTAGGATCACTGAATACAAGAGGATAAGAAATTCAGAGAGAATTTTCTAGTATCAAAGATCAGATACGCGAAGTATAGTACAATACTTAATTAAGCTAAAATGGATATAAACCAGACAGAAAGCATAGTAAAACTCTAAGAAATTGTCATGATTATTATAGTTACAAAATAAGATAAAATATCTAATCGAAAGTTATTAAATGAAGAAAATACTACAGTCACAGATCTGTCATCAAAATTGGGTCGTCAAGCCGACGTTACTCGATATAGGTGATTGACGGTTGTCGTTGACATTGCCATTGGCAATATCACCCTTCCCACCCTTGTTGGAATACTTATTGGGCTATATTGATGCTCCTATGAACTTTGAACAACACTCTGATTGGTCCCAATAATATAGTTAAAAAACACAGGCCATCTATACTTGGTTTTACTCGAAATGTATGCTTTGTTTCTTATTAAGAGCCTCAATCAATCAATTATTCTCAGTTGTTGAAGTAGCTTCAGATGAAAATCCTTTTTCATTGAAAAGTGACGTAACTGCATTATTCATACTATACTGCAGTCGGGTAATGTTTATTCAGTTTCTATTTTAGAAAGAATCAATGATATTATGGCAATCAGATCACGCCTACGTAATATTTATCTCTCATATTGGTAAGGTGAAGTATCAAACTTAGGGGCATGAATATTGTATCACGAGTTCTACGTTATACTTATTGTTAATTGTAATTACGATCCGATTAATTTAACAAGGACATTTAAATAAACATTTAACGAAAATTATTATGTAATTTGAGTTATTTTATTTTCCAAGGCAACAAAATTAACACAATCGTAGATTTCATCGAGCTATTTATCAAGCCTTGTTCGAATTGATTTATTTGACATAAAGTGTTTTTAATTTTTTTCGGAAGATAATTTCAATCTACAAATATCTCGCATCTAAAATAAGATAAGAAATAATGGTGTTTTCACAAATTGCCGTAGTTTTGTGTTTCTGGTGCCAAATGATCTTTGAGTTCAGTCTGAAATTTTGAATCATTGTGCTATTGTTGGTGACGCATTGTACTCTAGCCCTACACAATATTTTATACGTTCTCTCTAAAAAAGTCATTAGATGCGTAATACAGACGAACTAACTCAAATCTTAATCTTCATCATATTAAGGGCGTGTGTTAACGAGCTGGTTTCTACCCGATTCGGTGCTGGACCGGATACAATCCAGACTGGATAGAAACACACGCCCTAAGTCATTAAATGCATATTACTCGCAAAAACCATACGATTTGATAGAATAGTGTTACAATTTGAAGCTATAACTTTGATATGGCAAATATTTTTTTTATTTAACAATCGTCCGCAGTAAGACGCTTAGCATCACAAGAAGTGACAATATCATAAAATAAAAATAACTGCAACGCATTATGAAGTAAAACAAAATAATTCTTAATGCTCTGCCCACTTGACTGCGTAAACAGCGTGTTTGTGATCTTCAGACCGAATCGAAAAGGGCTGAAACATGTCATGATCTATTTAGCTTGCGATTTATTATATTTCTGTGTTGTTTGTTTTGAAGCCATAACATTCTGTCAACGCTTAATCTCGATTTACGAGGTATTTTATTTGGGACATTTGCGAACGTGTTCCAACTCTAAGGTCGTCTGTTCCGTGTCACAGTGCCCACAAAATACGAATCGTTACAATTTCACAAGTTTATGCGCCATTACAATCATCGATTTCTCGGCTATTAGACTTCGTTTGTAGATCAGTCACAACACCGACTAAACACTCGTAAAGAAAATATTATATTTAGGTCGATGATGTTTATAAATACGCTGGCACTTTAATCATATTGCAGTAAAATCCAGCGGAAATAATAATTTATGCTGTCTTGATCTAAAAGTAATATTTAAAAAATATTATGCTATTTGCTCGATATCAATCCAAGTAGGTATAAGCTGTAAAATTGTAATGATGTTTTGCTATAAATATACAAAACGATGTTCTAATAGATCGTAAAAACTTGTGGCTCAAAAATTTTCATTGATTCAATCGCGAAAAATTTCAGGAATATAAATAACCCTATAGACTTAATTCTTACTTTACTTCAGAATTTAATAACTACATTCATAATGATTATGAGGTTTTTAAGAAAAATAACGCTAACGGTACAAAAATGTGTCATGAAAAAATATTTCTCAATTAATACAAATTGGTGTAGTAACTTAACCTTAACCCCTTACGTTGAAAGTTAAGGAGGCAAAGAGAATGCTGTTTAAATAAAACATCAACTTATTCTTATTCAACGTCAATAAATTACCTCAGCAAAAATATAAAACTGATCATTTATTGGCCACAAAATTAAGATCGTAAAATACAATGTACCTTAATAGTTTCATTGTGTATTGAGAAGCCAGATAATAAAGTGTCATGGAAGTACTTATTTAAAATTTTCACGTCGTTAAATAAAGTCGCAACTCAGTTTTTGTTACAATTTTATTTTCATCATGCTTGTTTATTTTGTACTGACCAACTCATTTAATGTTTTGATAATAATAGAATAGAATAGTCTAGAACTTGTTATTTCTTTCTATTTGTAATCTGTTCATGTCTTCGATAGTGGGCCTACATTTGCCGGTTCTAAATGCTACGGAGCTCTGCCAACTATCGGGCATGAGTAACATCTAACAATGTTCCGACCTCTATCATTTTATTAAACTTTGTAGCCAATTAAAATCGTTTTCAAAACTGCAATAAAAATATTATGTCATCCGCGGCCAATGCAAGTGATTCTAAGAGCGTGATTACGTGAGATCCATTCATCAAAGCCCCATAAAAGTTTCAGATGAATAATCACGGGATCCCACAACCTTGAGGTGGCCATTCATCAAAATGTAACTTGCTTTGTTAATTGACTCACTTTGAGCGAGTCCGACTGCTCGCTAAGGTTTATCGGAGGTCGGATCGGAGGGACTCCGACGCAGCAATCGCAGCACGCCATCGTTGCAAACTTCTGAACTTATAACACACCACAAATGCACCGTTTATATGAATTATGCTTCGATATATTGCGCAACCATGGTTGTAAATTTTTTAATTTTTTCACTTGATACACTTTTCACTTTTAGGGTTCCTGATTCCGGTGGTATTCGCGTTTGCCAAAGTTCAGCGTTCCATCACTTTCGCTGACTTCTGTATTCTGACAGCAGAGTATCGTCCAGGGCTGCCCGTGGTACAATGAGTTAAAAATATCGCTCTGGGATGCGCTTTGCCAACTCTCGACCGCCCGTTCGGATTAGGGCAACTTCAACTTTGATACCGCGGTATAGGGGTTCCCTTTCGTCACAATCGGACATCTATTTTTCAATCACGTAGGTGTTGATAAAATAATTAGGACTTAATTGATTTCTTGTGACATGTAACATGCAAATATTTGTAACATAGTTGAAACATCTTACCTACTAATAAAATAAAAGTAAAATATAATAATTTTCTGTTTTATTTACACCTGATAATAATCTAAAGCCGCTAAATCAACTTGATTGCTCTATTTTTAATTTCGAAGTATTTTTTATTTTTCTATTCCTATGCCTATAAATACAGTGTCAACAGCTAATTTCAATAAATTTATTCAGGCTATATTTTATTTGATAATACAAACGAATATCTGTATTAAATGTGCTAATTTATTGAGCTATATTATCAAAATATTGCGCTTGTCGCTCGTGCTGTTTCCCATTTAGATATCTATTTGTATCTCTCAGGTATTATATTTAAATAATCACCTGCTATTCGCATTGTCGGTCATTCACCTGTATTTACAACACAACAAAGGCATTATCGGTTGTGAACTATGGTTTTAGCAGAATCAGACTGTAGTATCTTTTTTATCTTTGGCCAGTCTAATCGTTAGATACGACGATGCACGCCTCACATTTTAATTCACTTGTTCTGTACTTACATTCTGCAATAAGAATATACCTAACTTAAATTCTGCCATCTTTTTTTTCCAAATAAAATATAGTAGGTACCTACCTATAACTTAAAGGTGACTGACTGACTGACTGACATGACATAGTGATCTATCAACGCACAGCCCAAACCACTGGACGGATCGGGCTAAAACTTCGCATGCAGGTAGATGTTATGACGTAGGCATCCGCTAAGAAAGGATTTTGTGAAACTCCACCCCTAAGGGGGTAAAACGGGATCCACGCGTACGATGTCGCGGGCGGCCGCTAGTAAGAATATAAAGGGGTTTTATGTTTGTGGTTTTTGCCACTGCCAGTCTTCTCGTACATAAACAAGTTCCTAATAACGTAGGTACTACTATGTACTATTAAAATATCGTAGTACATAATGGAAAATAATGTAAACAATGTCACGTGTTAAGAGGATAAATACATAATAGATACCTTTAAGAAAATCGTTCTTGTTTCAATGAACGATTACAGTCATTTTCTAAAAAGCAATTTAATACGTTAGCTGCCACGTGCGTAATTCTAGTGTTACAGTGGAAAGTTGAATTTAATAAAAAACAAAATTCAAATTCAAATAGCAGAGGTCACTGCTCTGAAAATAACCAGTATACAAAACTTTACAGTTTCGAGATCTAAGCGTATGCTATAAAGGTGGCAATAAAAACAGCCTAATACAATTCAACGTAAAATAGCTATTTAGATTATGTTGCAAAGTCAGTTGTAGAAAACAGTAATAATACTAACCAGAATCAAGTTTTGAAGTATCGCACAAAACGGTACGGCAATTTGTTAAAAAATATTATAAAAAGCGGTTATTAACGCATTTTTCAAGTATTAAGGCTTGTTAATTTAACGAATTTACAACAAAAGGCTGTGGTCGCCTAAAGTCGTTGTTTTGTGATGTTCAGCTTAAAACACTCTTCGTAAAATTTTTGCCATGTAGAAAGCTTTAAAGCATTAAAAGAAAGTCAGAAAAAAGTTTCTCCTAAGACAACTGAGAAGCGATTCCTAGTTCTTGGTCTAGCAAACAAATATCTAGGACAATCGACAGCATAACAGACATAATACGTTTTTGTTGTGTGGAAAACCTTGGGGGAGGCCTTTGTCCAGCAGTGGACGTCATTTGGCTGAAACGAACGAATGAAGGCTGTCTGTCATAGTTCTAGACTTACCGGTTCAAGCAGGCTCTGCTCGTGGAGTGTGACCAGCGGCTTCTCTGGCTTCGGCCTCGTGCTGAGGTAGAAGGCGGAGGCGGCTGCGACGCCTGTCAGCGCGAGCGCACCCGCCGAACCCCCCACCATCCACAGGTATTGGTCTATTTCGCTCACTGCAACAAGAAATACAACGTTTTCGGAAATGCTTTATGGATGACAGTTGCCTAGTAGGTCGCATGTCTGACTACTGAGTCAGCTGCGTTGCGGTGCGGGTATTACTGACACAAATGGAATTCAAAACAGCATCCAAGCCGGCACAGGCGAACGCGAATTGCGAAAAGCGTTCGTTCGTGTCAACCTAATTCCGTCCACTGCTGCATAGATCCCCGGATTTCTACAATGACTGATCTTGTGCTGCCCGCATCCAGGTGTTTCCCATGACCTTCACAAGATCGTCGGTCCATCAATAAGAGGCCTGCCTACACTACGTTGTCCAGGACGTAAAAATGTGTCATTCATAATACATTAGTACCTGGGTAAAAGGGATAGATAGTTAAGTACTGAAGCAACAAACCTACCTGTGTAACAATTAAGTCTGAAGTTAGTTTAGTACCTAAGACTGATTTGCATAGCTCAAGGTTCATCCCATAAAATCTGTACTTTACTACTAAAGTCTTTGTTCTAAGGTTTAAAATAGACTCTTGTAAAGGCCGTGTATTGATAAGAAATAACAAATTTTAAAAAGTTGACTTAAGAAATCCGGAAGAATCTGTAAAACCTACAGGTGGACAACAAAATATAACCCATTAAAGATCTAGAGGCTCTACAGAAGTTTACGTAAACCTGAGAGCGAAATACAGAGTGGTAAGCGTGTGATATAACGTAATAGGTACTTACAGCTGACGTGACAAATTGTTATGGGACTATAATGACATAGAATGAGGACCAAGGAAACTGCACGGTTTATGTCAAAAAGTTTAAATCATTTCCTATTAATTACCGAACCTACCTCAAGAACTTATCCACCACCCTTTTACTAATTGAATTGTTTCCCATTAGTATTATTAATTGTCATACCAATTTATTCGATTGTTTACCAAATGAATGAATCCATTAACCGATACGTCACAACATTATCTCGGATTGTTAAATTTAAAATTAACAGTCCGCTAGCCTGATTAATAAATCGTCATGCCCAAAGATGGTGTTGCAGTAATGACAGTGTCCATTAAAAGTAACAAAAGACCCTTAGGGCGCGTACTTTCGATAATGGCCGGCCTGAAACGACCTTCGTTGTCAATCTCAACGCAGCTAATGAAGATTGACGCATTCTTTTGGGAACTTCGATTCCTTGTAGCTTTAAAACGGCCATAATGATTTTCCGAAGGACATGATTACGGGGGAGTATGTCGATGAAGTTACAACTCGTTATTTTCGTCTTTAGGATGCATCTGATAAAAATAAAAATAATAGTTTCATCTTTTCTTTGACGAGTCGAACAAACTAAATATAAAGGGGTTGAAGAGACGATTCTCGAATGCTGAAAGAGCAAATTGCTTTTGCATGTTAAGAATGGCCCACTCGAAAGAGCTCTAATCAAAGATCAACCATGGACCTATAAAAAAAGGCGGACGGAACTCGCGCTACAACAAAACTGTGACGCAAAATTTTGGCGTTTGTCTATTGTGTGAGTGAATTTAGGGATGCCATGTTAGCCAAAACATTTTACCCATTTATTTTAAGAAAAACATAGATCGGCAGATGTTACTTGGAAATGTAGACAGAATTATTCCGTGCCATTTTAAAAGAATGAAAGGTGAATGCGTTGAGGTAGGCGCGAAATTTTCAATGTTCAAATTTTCTTACATTGTTTGCAAGTCAGTGTATCAGGGTATGTAGTTATGTACATAATGTTGATCAAAAATGATTCACGCAGTTACAAATTACGAATCTTGTGTATATGATAATCATAATCTTATGCATCATCAATATATTATTATTATCTCTGATAGATTTTTTTAACATACAACCTGACACTGACTTGAAATCAATGTAAGAAAATTTGAATTTTGCAGTTCCACATTTTTGGGAAGGATCAAATTTGCCTATGAAAATATATCCCATTAAAACACAATTATTATGATAAATTATTTTATTTCCATAGTGTGCGTAATAAATAACTAAAAAGTCCTAAAATTATTATTAATTTCCCATATTTCGGGTAATTTTCCCACGTAAATAACTGAGAACACTGGTCTTTGACCTATTATTTTTTCGAGTGAATGACGTTTGATTTCAATTAATTTCAATATTTTAATGTCGGGAAATAAGTGATTGGATTATTATTTTGCCTGTGAAATGTGATTCCTTAATTTTTGTTTGTTCGAACAGAACGGTTTTTACACAATTTCATCACACAAGACATGTCGTATTCGTGTTGTTTTTTCGCTGCTTAAATGTGTCAACTGTGTGAAGTTTGCACTCGAAGTGGTGTAACAGGGTGTGAATGTGTACCAGCTTGCCTGTACGTACAGGCCGGCCTGTACGTACAGGCAAGCTGGTGTATCCTAATGTCACAGTATTTTGTTGATGAGAATCCGTCCGACTTTTTTTATAGGTCCATGAGATCAACGTCGTGAGAACGTCGACGTACAAGGAAATGTCAGAGCAGCGACTTTCATGGCATCAGTTCCTGAACTATAAAACGCGCGCGCAGTCTCGCCAGTTTAGAAAGTGGAAACAGGGGGGCGCGTGCGACGTTCGCATTAGCGCATAGATTTCTCGGGAATCTCTCGCGCTTTCCACTGACACACTTACGGAGATATTTATGTACATATATGACAATAATAGTAATAGTTAACTGAAAGTAAGTTTCTAGCTTTTTAATGGAGCAATTATTGTAACTACACTCTCAACGGATGAGTGAAAAGGACTTGATTTAGGTTAAGAATTATCTTACACTCCGTCTACTGATCAAAATAATAACAATTTTCGCAACGCTATGATAATTTTCTTGTGCCGAGTACGTGAGCCATAACGAATCTGTCAAGTGATTAAGGGCAGTACTAATCGCAAAAGTCAGTGTCGAAATCTGCATTACAAGTACATATTAGAAGGGCTCAAATATAAAATGAAGGTGACGTCTAAGGTCACGGCGTGGCCGACCCCGATTCCCTAGACCATTCTATAGGTACCTGCGATTTCAAAAGTTGGAACCTTGATGTGGTGCTCCAATTTCCCTTCATTGTCAATTCAAACGGCGTAACTAGCTTGTCGGCCTTTGAAGGGCCTCTGTCTTTTCAATAGAGTCTACTCAGCCTTCAATAGGGACGATGGGAACCTTTAATGGGGGCGAGACAAGGCACAATAAGTACTACTGCGGATTATTTTTTTTGCATCATCAATTTGCTTGAAGGTTACGCTTTAAAAACTAAAAGCATTATTCTCTTAAAATTTATCGTTAAACAATGACCATTAAGCTTCTGTTAAGATTAAAATGCAGTTTAATACAGGACGCAGAAAAAAACCCTTTAAAGGTAACATTTTAATAACAGACACTTTAGCTACATATAATTTCAGTGTTAATAAACGTAATCTAGAGGTAAATGTATTTTAAATGGAGCCGAGCAATTACGTTTGATCGCTTATGAGAATCTGTACCTACGTAAGTTACCTATGTAAGTATTTTTATAGCTACTCACAACTACTGCACTGGTTCCACCAAATCTTCTTTTCGGGCGCGTCTACTTCAGTCTTCTGTTTTTCAGTCTTTAGTTTCTTCTGTATTTTGTGACATTTTTCCTTAACACTAAACTCAGTCTTTGCATCACTCACTGCCACTTTGTCCTTCTTAGCGTTGAAACCGAACTTTCCGCTTCCCATCTTGTTATTTTTACACATATTCTTTAGATACTAGACTTGAATTACCATTTTTGTAGGCGCTTGTGTACGCGTTGCCTGTATCGTCCTATGCCTATAAAAGTTATCTCATTATTTTAAAATATATAAACACGGCTGCCACTCGATTGTCGTAAAGATATTCGATATCGAATTATTTTGTTGCGGAATGAATCGAAATCCATAAAACTAAAAGGTTTTATAGAGTTATCTTGAGGAGGCTTTGGCCTTGTGGGGTTCATTAACACTACCAGTCGATAACTGAAATGTAATCTAGCGATTGATTCCATCGGGCACCTTATCTATTTATGTTCATTGAACTGATTGCGAAACATTATGAATAATCATTTATGTAATTGTCACTTAGAAAAGTTTATCTTTTAGAATACTCAATTTGTAAGGAATACCTTACAATAATACTTAGTGGCAAAAAGTATTCTACTAGTTTACCGGCAAATTGCTTAGATATTTTCTGCATCATTGGAGCGAATCTTAGTGTCAAGTTAGGATTGAACACTTTATCAGTTGGAGAATAATTTAAAATTTCAAGTCAGGTAGTATCCGGGAGTATAAAAGAAGTAATCAAAAAATCCATAAACGTGTTCGAGAAACGCAGATATATTAATTTTTCAACTGTCAGTGCCACCCGCCTTTTCCGTGCACTAGACATGATTGCCAATCAAAATTATGTCCCAATTCATTCGCACCCACGCGGAAGTAACAGTTTTAATAACGTAGATTTTATCTCGCTATAAAACCTGCGATACGTTGTTGTAGGTCGAGGTATGAACGCGGAGCACACGGTCTTGGTCATAATATTTTCTTCCATTCATCTGTAGTGGGAACAACCCAGGGTTTTGGTGTTTCGAATTCCACGTAACTCTTTGTCTTTTCCCAAATGGTGAGTATAGAGACTGACAATATTGCCTGGTTAAAAAAAAGATCAAGGAATAGCCGATAGCGAAAGAAATAAAGTAAACCAACACAAGTCCAAACAAATCGTAAGCGTAAATTACTTACGCGGCCATGCGGCTGTTATTAACGCGGAAAAATTAAACTACTCGCATACATAATTAAACGTCATTCTGTTGTTGGTTATTCATAAGGATGGCGAATTATGGTCTCTAGATATCTTTTTTTTTTCAGAGATCCTTAAAAATACTTGAATCCTCCACCAATTCAGATTTTGCAACTTGCTAATGACTTCGTCACATCGTTTTATTTAAATATTTCAAAGTATCTTCTACTCGTACTACTGAATCTCCATTGGAGTCTTCTAGATTACTGCTCATTCATAGTCTCATGTTTGGATTAGCACGAGTCAGAGCAAAGCAATTAGATCTTTTTTCCTCTTTTTTTCTCATATCGCCAGCCCTAGTCTCCCTATAAAACAAGACTGCCTGCTTGGACTTTAATGGTTGACGGTTCAATTACATGGAGAAATACTTCGTCCAAGAGAAATACCCAATGATATATTCCAAGATTGCGCTTAAATTTACGGACTTTTAAACTAGTCAGGTGATACACGTCGCATCCGATGCTTGCATTCAGGTTTTAGTGTCAATATCTATGTATGTACGTACGTACATGTTAAGTCACACACAGGTAATGCTGATTCTTATTCAATGTAATGATGGCAACTTTGTTTATTTTAGAATTAGTTTTGATATGAATGGTTAATATGCCCAATAATTTTATTACTTTCTACTTCATTAACGCTTCATTAATGTATGACCTAATGTGAATACCTCATACAATTTTGGGCAGTTATACAATATAGACCTAGTTAAGGCACAGCAATTTTACCAAATTACTGTTGTAATAGAGACACATTTCCAAAACAAAACAATAGTTTTGGTCAAAATATTCGGTCGATCGAAGCCACTGCACTGGTAGGAGCTAGTGCGTCAATAAAAATAACAATACAAAAGCGGACTTCGCCTCTCTACCCTCCTAAATTATGCCCATGGCACCTTGTTATTATGGTGTGTAAATATTTATTGCGTTCGCAGTAACTGTCGAAATAATTTGATGAGTTGTAAATGTTTTCTATAATTGCTGCTATTTGTTCGGTTTGGGAAACCCACAATGACTGTTATAAACCTTTCCATATTCAGAACCTTATTTCGCTACGCAATTTTAACGATCCTGCATATTTTCAGAATTTGTACAACTTCATAACACCCAGAAAATTCCTATTTCAATAATAAATCTGTTTTAATCTCGCCTCCAGTTTTATTAGACAGCTCGAATCTTAGACCTACGACTTTAAATTAGTTCAAAGCAACGATCTTTAGAATCTCTACATCTAATCCTTTCGCCGAGTGCGTGAAGCGCTTTGACCCAATAATTCAAAACTACATACATGTAATGGAAATTTTGCAGAAAAGCGTCCGTATTCCGATGGCAGTAGAGATTATATTGAAATAGAATTTTATGCCTAACACTAGACCTACGCAGAAGTGAGCAGTTTTGTAGCTGCAATACGAATTGCGGGACATGTACTTTGGATAATGTTGTTCGGTTATAACAGTTATAGCTAGGACCTTTATGAATCGTATCCTGTTAATAACAACTTAAGTATATTTATGAGGAGTATGATTCCGTGACTGGCTCATTTTAAATAACATCATTTGAATTGAGAAATTGTGGTAGAGACTAGGTACAGTAGGATGCCTGTTAAAGTCCTTTGACAAAGTTGAAGCTGTTCCTATTTATATATCACATAATATTTGTTTCTTTTCTAAAGTGGATCGTTTCAAAGCGTCACATCACAAGCTCTACTTATTCCAATGGTGCTAGTCAATTCGCAAGTACGCTCTAAGTATCTAACGACTTCTCTAGATTTGGAAATCTGCAAAATGGGACACAAGAACACCGAATATAAACCTTAATGCAACAAACGGCTCGCTTGTTAATCGCCGGCTGATTCACGTGCGGCCAAAAGCAATATATCACAGGCTACCAGAAACAGGGGAGACTGGAACGCTTTTAAAGCTAAGATTACACAATATGGTGATAAGCCAAAATGGTTTAAGGTTTATTTATGGTGTACTTAATTAATCGTTTAACGCCTTTGTCTTTTTTGTGTTCCGTTTAAACTTCGTACTTGTCTTTTTAGAATAAAAATAATTTCCGCGACTCCGATTTTGGTGGTGTGTAGAAATTGTTTGTTCCATCACTTCACTATCAAACTGAGTAAACCTATTTTTATCGACAGAACATAATGTTTTATGAAGTACAATTTTACTACATTCACCATGTTGGTGAACGTAGCGTGTATCTTTAGCTTTGTTTGTGTATCACCACTGCCCATTCTTGCGAAATAGGCGTCGTATTTTGTGCGACTGCTTTGCTGTATTTGACAAATGTTTTGGAAACAAGAATTTGGTGCCCAATCGTTTGGATACGACGGCAACCTAAATTCGAATGCGTTTACTACCGAAATACAGTTCGGAACTACAATAAGTCTATGCGTATAGTTCGTGCCACCAAACTTTGACAATAAAGTTAGGTAGGTATGATATAAATTTGCAAAAATAAAAGTTATAGATTAGCGCTCTGGACGCAGTCCGCTACCAACCGGGTAGCATGGAAAGCATTGGGGGAGGCCTACGTTCAGCAGTGGACGTCCTATGGCTGAGATGATGAGTGATGAAAAGTCATGGACGGTCTCATGACTCATTATTTACTGAGATGAAAAAGACTGAGAGCGTAAACTATTTCGTGTCAATATCGTTCGATTTTATTTCCAGTTGGCACGAGCTTTTTGCTATATTCGCAATCTAGTTTTAGAATTTTCCTCAAAACTTTACAACCCTAACAGGTTATCAACACCAGAGAGGGCCCAATAAAGCGGTCCGTTTCCGCTATTGGACCGTTCTCGCCTAACGGTGGTTCTGACATTTCGATCTGGTTCACGAAACAATAAAATTGCGCGGATGTCACCAAACTTGTTCCGTGGGACTATTCGCGTGTCATCATCCTTTTGTAAGGTTGTCAATCGATAACGGCCGATTGGAGCAGGATTAGGATGTTTGAAATATCGTGCTGTGGCCGTGGCCGTTGGGGCAGAAAAGTTCTCGAGTGGCGACCACGGGCTGGAAGACGTAGCGTTGGCAGGCCTCCTTCTAGGTGGACCGACGATCTGGTGAAGGTCGCGGGAAGTGCCTGGATGCGAGCAGCGCAGGACCGTTCATTGTGGAAAACCTTGGAGGAGGCCTTTGTCCAGCAGTGGACGTCATTCGGCTGAAACGAACTAACGAACGAAATATCGTGCGGATTTTATCACGCACCACGCGGCATCGCGGCATTGCCCCGCATGCGTGGCACCTGTTAGTGTCCTTTTAATACAAGTATTTATTTTAATGCGTCCGTTATGAAATTTGCAGGATATTATGTTTTAATATCCTCTTAGTTGATCTGAAATGATCGACGTAATATTTGTGACGACCTCCGTCCCAATCAACCTTTTAAATAGCTTCAGCGATCGACATAATTATGATGACCACCTTCTAATCAACTTTTTATGTAGCTACTTTGGAACCAGGACCTGGTGATTTGCATAAATCGGACTCCATTTGCAGTTGCAATTGCCGGTTGGAATCCCAAGGGGGCAATTGGTACGAGAATGAGTAGCGTAAAAGACATGATATATTTATACTCGAAGTCGTTTCAATGTTCCATGTTTTATGTACAAGCTGTTTAGTTTGTTTATTTCTATAAGAATATGGCATAACTAAGAAACCTAAAGAAGCCACCGCCTCGCTCTATACAAACTCATAGCTGACAAATCAATTGAACGCGATACCAAGCACGTATTTGACAAAGGATACGTGCTTTTAACCATCTAGGTACTTGCAATCGACTAAAACAAGCTCACGAATTCTAGAATTGGCAACCCTAACTAGATTAAAAGCCTCTGCAGCGCAGCTGCGGTAGCAACGACTTTGTAGTTAAAACTGTAAATTAATAGGTGCGGTATTATTATACATACGGTAAACTCATTAGTGGATATTATGTATAGTAGGTATGTGATTTTCGCCAAGAAAGAAGTCTATAACAGTATTACACTAAAACTCCTGTTTTAATATCAATATTGATGTTTCCACAAAACAGTTTATGTCAAATTTTATTAGCAGAAGCAGAGCAATGTGTTGATTTCATTATAATCATTTCTCGTCTCTACTTCGCCTTATTGGAAACGGGCCTAAGATGAAAAGAGACCAAACGGAGACGTTTTCCATTAATCTAAGCGAGAAAAACCTCATTTCTCATGATCCTTTGACAAATGGCTCTATCATTTCCATGCGCTAGGAGTGCAACGGGAAATACATTCGCGCACATAAATCATCTCTACAAAATTGTGAAACAAGATGGGTGGCCCTTGATGGCGGCTGCGCAAACGCATGACGTTAAAGGGCGCTGCAATTTGCACTTATATTGTGACACAACAATATAGTAATCATAAAACTTGTACGATTTATGATGGTGCGTGACGTTTCATAAGGTTGCGTTGATGTGGTACCTACCAAGGCTGGAAGAAAAACTATACTTACGCCCGTAAAACATTGCTATGAGGTCTGACAGTGCGCGTGGTCGCACAGGGTAACATAACGAACGAACCAATCACAGATCTATTGAACGCTGTGCGTTCGATTATCTGCTTTACTTAAGCAAGCATCGTTTGTGAATATGGGCGATACTGATTCAACGAAAGACAAGTACCTATTTGGCCGATTTTTTTACCTGATGTTAGGTGTAGTAGCAGATGTAGTCTTTTTCCAATCGTAAAAACGACTCCAAAACAATTTAATAACACAAATTCTATACATTACCTAACTACGTAGATAATACGATACGAAGATAAGTAATGATCATACATTATCATTATAGCCATCTATCTAACATTACATCAGTAAGTACATACGTAAGCACTACTCACACACAGAAACTGATTTCACTATCATAAAAAACCTAACAGAGCATATACCCAAATTGTTTCACAACTCATAAAAAAGCCTAACACAGCATAATTATAAATGTCAAGTTCATTAACGTTCTATGAAATAAAAGTTGCATGCGACTGTACTAGACCCGGCAAAAACGCCGGGTCATTGCACTCGCGCGCAGCGTGTTTTGATAAGGTCGCCAATTCGACATCGAATTTTTTCTAAAGAATCGCGAATACAGTTAAAAAAGCGCTACGCGACCAACTGCGAACCGTTTTAATTACTTCATAGTCACGGAGTTGTAGTAAAATTTACCGTTAACGGAAAGTGATATGACAAACCGGACTGATTGAACAGTTTTTGCCGCCATCTTCTTGCTGCGTTCAAATTGTCAGTCACTTTTATGGTTCCGTCTTTACTGTGATGGGGCAATAACAATGAAATCATATCAAAGAACCGTAACTAATAAGGCAGATTATTATTTAATTGAATTCACAAAACAATAACCTTTCAAAAACTTAAAAATTACATAGGAACTTCTTCTTCTTTCTTATGGCTATTGTTGTCTATGTTTCCACGTTTACCAATGTCATTTACATAGGGTCCCCAATTCCCCATTAAAAGTTAAAAAATATATTTTAAAATTAAATAAAGGGTACGGAACCCTTCAATCTGATTTGGACTAAACCTGTTTACTAATTCATGGCAACAGTTAGTAAATCGTTTGTTCAAACCAAAACAAACATCCGCGTGCCTAACCGCGTAATTAAACTGATTACCATGTATATTACCGGGAATGCAGCTGAATGTTCCGATCTATACTATTTTAATGCAAATCCGTCTATTGCCATTCTATTCGCGATACTGTTAAGCGTACAGCCACGCGCATAAATAATTTGTCAATAAATGTAAGCATTATTTTGCATGCGACAAATCATTATTGTTATAGCAGATCGCTACATTTTGCATTCTAAATTGCAATTCAATTAAGAGGTAAAAAATTCTGAAAACTTCGACGTCGTTTAAAAAAAAGATTATTAGTAATTTCCTATTGCACAAATTACTAATACTCCCGTTATTTAATAATAGTTATTATGATGACATTTAACACTGCAATGTGTAGGTAAGAATTTACAATGTTACTTTTTTTTTTCTCTTTATTTAAGGAGCTTTGTCAAAGAACAATGCAACATTTCTTTTCTGTCATTTTCTTAAAAAAAAAACTCAATTCGCATCGTAAATTGGAATCCAATTTCGCGCACGACATTAATCGTCAAATAACGTATACGACTGCACTTCCTAGGCGTTGCGCTCGCGCATATTAAATGAGACACCCACGTGAGTGATTCACATGCGCACTACTCGCTGTATTCACACTAATGAATATTGTGCTATGCTTGTCTAGAAAGTATCCGACTTAGTATAAAATTTGAGAAAATGAAATCTACTTAGACGCCGGCAAATTACTGCAAAATGTTGACTGGAAATAAACAATAATGGTGGTTCAACGATGCTTTAACGAATGCCGAAGAGTTACATAAAGATTTAAACAGTAAACGGGAAAATTAAACTCCTCTGCAGTCAGACAAAATTATCGTATTTTTTTACACATAATATTTCGGCAGCTCTACATGCATGACAATATTGTTAAAAGAATTAAGAAGAATCCTTTTCTCGCTAAGGCTTCGAAAATTTTCCACGTTTTCCGCAAAAATTACATACAGAATGTACAAGTTTCTTCTTCGAGCAGCTATACAAGACGGATACTTTTCGGACGCGCATTCGCATTATACTGCTATAATACAATAACGATCTTTATCCTGCCGACTTTATCCCTCCAAACGACAACATTAAACGTGTACAGGATGTCTTTTAAGTTTCGTCGACGTTTATTTTAGCATTACACACAACATTGTATTTGCGAAACCTATTATGGTAATATTGTATTGCTCCAGCGAATCGCCAGCGCGCCTAGTTGGCCGGGTTTTAATCATAAATTGTTGCGAGTTGTGATGTTAAAGCTTTGTATTCACTGTATAAATGTTTCCAGACACGTGTTGCTAAACGTGTCTGGTTAAGTCCGAAAATGTCGTGAAAAATACACCACATTACTTGACGTTTTTATTCAATAGTTTCCAGATGTGTCGTGCTATCTCAAAAGAAGTTGCCCGATGCTGGTGCAATTTAAAGTTACATACTAGTGAACTAAATAGTGAATACGAGGCCTAAGAAACATGTCATATGCACTGTGAACATTGTCCTGATAGGTAGACCATTATTGTGGAATAACTGACTCGGGAATTAATTGGTTTGTAATTGCATGCACCTTTTAATTGTAGGTTACAATGATGTTGAACAGGGTATGAATAGAAGATGGAATAGGTCCCTTTAATAGAGCAACAGGCATAAGGATAAAACAACGCCCTGTACAACATTATCATAATAAACCGTTTTAAAAAGGATTACTAGTCTGCCATAAATAAAGTCTATCAGATTGAGCTGATAAAGTTTAAACTGTACGTCATGGGCAACCTTTGTGGAATTGTTGCAATCACTCGATGCACATGCATTGTAATGCAGTGACGATCGCTCGAGACCTTCGCATGGTCCAAGTGCATGACCATTCATCTTGTTTAACTGATTGACATGATGACTCCGAAGTAATTTCTATAGTTGGTCAGAAATAGCAACGATGTTGTTCTCTTCAATCAGTTATGATTAAAACGTTACCGTCTTTGTTGCAAGTCATTTGTCATCATGAAAATGTACAATGTCTTTGAATTTACTGATGATTACTTTATATTAATATATCCCTGGTTATTTTTTTAAATTAAAATGACGCATTGATTCGCTTTCTAAATATTAAATAGAATTATGTAAACATTATTACACTTCATTATTTCAAATCGTAAATTCGTCCAATTTAAGCGACTCTACTTTTTAATTAAATACGACGTTGATTGCGATCGTAATTTTTATGTGTAATAAATAATATTGACTTTTAATCAAAGGAAACTTATTAATAATTGCTCATAATAATAAAATATCATTGGAACAATAAATGTCCCATTCGAATTCAAGTGAGACGTTATTTAAAGTTATTGGCAAAAGTGCAGCAGATTGTCTAATCACTAGGAAGCAGAATGCATCTTCTGCGTAATGCGTTTTGGCTAAATTTGTATTCAGTGAACTTGCCAACGAACGCATTCAACGATTAACATGCACGTTTAATTGAAAACATTGATGTTAAAGTACTAGGTAACATCGTTTCAACCAGACATTCTGATCTTCCTTTGTAGAGAAAAACAGTCGAATTCATCTAAATATTCAATCGTAACTAGTATTAACAACAAAACTAAAGTACGGTTGCAAATAAACAAACCGGCATTGGGAATTGTGTCTCTGGGCGGCCATCATTAATTCATACTTTGAATAGAACAAAGAATCACTATTAGAATAGCGGCGAACTGAGATCAAGATGACCTAAAAACACACAATGGCTATCGAATTTCTACCATGGACTAAGTCAAAAACACACATCGCTAACACTTGAGGCTGGCGAATTTAGTTAGGAAGTTCTACAGTAAAGAAAGTTTTAGTTACAAAGTTATTATTAATTGACAAATCATAATCATCATCATTTCAGCAACAGGACGTCCACTGCTGAACTTAGGCTTCCCTCAATGGACAAATAGTGACGGAAAAATCAAATAAAAAAATATTCTGGAATTGAGGGGATAATAAAGTGAAATCCTTCCCAATTCCCTGCTGGGTTTGATGGTATAACTACGTAAGCTAGAATTTGAGCTTTTTTAAAAGCTCTCTCAGACAGAATGTATGATGATATAAAACAAAAAGCTTTACCGGGAGCCACTGTGATGACGAAGATGTCTTTAGCTGATGTTTGGGGTAGCTCTGCAGAAATTCGACTGGACAGTAGCAGTTAATGCATTTGAGAAGCTAATTTAAGTTACAAGATATTATGTTTGCAGTGATGAAGAGATGCTATCAAAAGCCGAGCTAAGCCGATCTCTTGCACTGTGACAATGGCCAAGTCGTGACCACTCGGAGCTTAGCTCACGACCGCTTTGTGCCTACTTGTTAAAATAATAGACACTTAAGCCTTGGAGGCGACAACGAAATAGCACCGTCAGATCTTGTAATTGGTGAAGGTACCTTGCGGTGAGATGCAAATTGGCTGTAAAATGTTACAGGGTATCGTTTACGTACGACGTTTCAAAAGTAACGAACATTTCACAGCAACAAATTAAGAAAATAAAACGAATTTGCCGGCCAATAAATGTTTTCGCATTCACATTTCACACGTGCGAACAATGAAAGAATTGATCATGTTTAACGAACTTTCTACAAAAAATATTGCAATCAAGATACAATAGCTCATCAATAATTTGAAAGTGGACACTCTTACCAATTATTCATAATGAAAATGCAACAACACGCATTATTTATAAGTATGAAATCGGTCTACCTACTTATAAGAAAAAAACTTACACGATAATATTTAAAATTGACAGTTTAAGTGATAAGCTCTTTCAAAACGTGAACATTTAAATTTTAAATATATCCCACTGTTTTATTCTCATTTATAAGCCTTCCCCGCATTACATAAAAATGTGTTACATTGATCGTGTTCATGTTACGCCATCAAAACAAACTCTTGTGAGCGCAATAAAACCGCGTCAGAGAACAATTCCTTATTTTGTGATTGCCGGATCGATGCGGGATGCGTTCGCGCATCGTAACCTTTGCCGCGGATCATAACGACGTAACCACAATAATACATTTTGACAACAATAAAAAGCAATACCGTTTCTGCTATAACGCTTTTAAACAATAAATGCAGATAACCAAAACAAAACACAATCGAAAATCTTTACGACAATCGCGTACCCCCATCACCGAATAGTACCTACGCTCACTTGTTTTTCGGTCCTTCAAGTTTTTAATAAAATACAATCGTCACTTGTTTCGTAGTAAAGATGCCGCGGCGTTTCTCCCGGAGGTAAACAGTCGCGCGGTTGTCGCGATATCGCCACTATTGTTCGCGTCGCGTGCGCAGGTTTCATCTAGTGCGCGCGGCCGATGCGGCGGCGGTCGCGATAATGCGGCACTCGCCTCCATGCTGGCGAGTGCTGCCTCCCCGGTGCCCGAGTGCCGGGCCACCTCTCTCTTTTGAGCGGATACGGGTCGCGGCGCATGTATGCGTGCGATCCAGTTGCCGGTGGTTTAATGGACTTTTCACTCGTAAGGGTTTGCTGTGGCTATCAATTTTCTCTAATCAGTCTTTAGTTAAAAGTAATACTAATTAAAAGCCAATATTAATATCAGTCTTCCCTCCGCTCATTGCTTGTCCTGTCCAAATATAACCCCTTTTCCAACTTGTTGATAAAATTGTTTTTGTTCAAAATGTTAATGCATCATGAATAAATAAATAACATTTTCCAATTTTAGACATATCATGGATTAATCTGTTTTAATTTATTTGTTTAAAGTCAGTGCTCATCGTTATAACATCTCTACCGATTTCGAAGATATTGGCTATCCAATTTCCACTTAATTGAACTGATGAGAGAGTAAATTAATGTATTGGATAAAATAACACAATATTGCCAACTTTTTTTTTTGCCAACAGAATAGGTATTGATACTTTTTCTACAACAAAAATTATCAGGTTATAATGGCTTTCATTCGGATCTCTGAATGATTCAGATTTCTCTACATCAATCCTAGATTGTCGTGATTTTCAAAGTATAAGTTTGATAAAAAGTAGAGAAAGCTTTCTCCTTTGTTTTAATTAGATACTTACCAATTACATACATTTCCCATAAAATTTATCCACGGCATAATATGGTTTTCATTGCACGCAACGTGCGCAAGCGTGCAAAATTACACAGTAGAATGCACTCCGTGGGACTTTATAAAAGACTATACTAATTGCAAATTATCTTCACAGAAGCAGTGTTTAAGATTTGAACCATTAATGGTTAACTGATAAAAATTGTAGAGATGGTTTGTGTACCGCCATATATTTTTTATGAGTCTCTCTAAATGGAAAAATACCAATTATGGTTAATCCAGACGGTGAAATAAAAAAAGTCGAAGCAGTGCCAAAACGGTGTTAAATTAAAATTCCTTGGGCAGTACCTGTTTTAAAGAAGAAGATAAATTTTGAAATGTGTTTTCTAATTATTCTTAAGATGAACAAAACGCAATTTTCATTTTGCAAACTGGTTTAAATCTATTTCCAAAAGGATAAAAAAGTCTTACAATTTTGAGCTCTACGCCTATAAAAACACAAATCTATGTTTCGAATAATACTAAGTTGCGCCGACACCTATTCGTTTATATTCAACCGCAGTCATCGCGGTTATTGATGACTATTTGTATTACAATGTTACCATGAACGCGCAATCTTACGAAATGTCTTTGCATATTGTATTGGCGCATGCATTACGCGCCGGCGCAGTAGAGCGCACTAACTCTGTGCAAGGGCATCGACCAATGCGTTGACCGAACAAATTTTAGTATCCACAGAAATGGACTTGGGGAATATGACGATTATTTGTTAAAATTTTCTTGATAGAGTCGCATTCAAACTATTTTAGATAAGTAGAAAATATCGAATTTTCCTAAGAATGCGAAAGGTTGGGGAACGGTGGTGGGTTTGATTCCCGCCTTAGGCATAGATTTTTCAAGTTATTTAAAGTGTGAATTTTTGTTCTACTAGGTATTTTATATTTTAACAAGAATAATAATTCCTTTACATTTGAGCTGCATATTGAGTTGTAATCTAGTTGGTAGGGAGAATGTATTTTTCATGATGGAAACTAGAGCTAGCCCAATAATGTAACAAATTGATAAAATTTTACACAAATTAAAAGATCAAAATTGTAGAGTTACTTACTCATTACGGTTAATTGTAGAGTTATTTCGTAGACATTTCCTAGAAGAAAAACGAAGTTGTTTAGAAAAAGTTTGCATTGCCATTTGTGGAATATTGAAAAGCTAAGGTTCATACTTCATAATACAAAATCTTGCAAGTCCACCGTCAACTTAGTCAAATGACTACGTTTGTAAACAAGTTGAGAAATCGTTATTGACTAAAATGGAGTGACATGATTTGTCTTCGCTATTTACCCAGGTCCACAACGAGAATTCTGCAAATGCACTATGCAAATTTGAGGTGGGCACTTGATGCAATAAAGCGTGTCAGATCTATGTGGATTTAAGTTTTACTGAGGGTAAAATAAAGTAAATAGTTGGATGCAAATTGTAGAGTTTGTTTTAGTTACTAGTTTTCATTGTGAGATTCAGATTCGACTGTTACGAAACAGCAAAGAGATTAGACTCAGTATCTATTTTCCAATAACTTACATTTCTCACATGTAGCAATTTCAAAATTACACATTTCAAGTTGAAAATACAAGTCCGCGCGAAAAGATAATGCGCTCCGTAATGGACGTGCAATTTTTCCATCAAATTAAGTAGCCCGCGATCATAAAACTAAAAGCTTCCTAGGCCAGCCCGAGCTGCAATTTTCCTTATCAAATAAACTACTGGGGCTGACATAACCGCGCTGTAAAACCACTCGACGCAGGCGCAGGTGGCTGCGAAAAAAGGGACAAGAGTGCACTCCATGCTACGTACAATAGTGTCATTAATCCTTTATGGGGTCCCCGACCTCGGTTCCCGAGTGATAGACAATGGTGGTAGTCGTGTTTGTGAGCAGAATTAATACATGCACATGCAATGGGAAGCGGGGGATGACCAGCCTTGAACTTGCATGCAGTTCTATGCGACGATGAATGCGAAATGAGCGCCATTTCTAGTAAGCGCGCCATGTTGGTCGCCGGCAGACGTGTTGATGTTGACCGGATTTTTCGCGCGTTGCTTAAAATCGGAGTTATCACAGTATACGATAGAGATGTTTATTGAAATGATGATGATGATAAAAACATGTAATACAAATATTTGTATTTTTTTATAATCTCAAAAACAATAAGTAGGCAATCGCTCCTTTAAACCTCTTTAAGAATATGTAGAGCCGCAATTGAAGTATGATACAACAGTTTAACTACAAATATCGGTAATTACTAAAACATACTTCTGGAACTATCTAAACGTAGTATGTAATGAAACATTTTTTCTCTAGTTTCTAATATTTATTACCTCTTAAAACTGTTATAACAAAAATGTTTTAAAAGTTGGTATTTCCTTGAAGAGTTCCAATAACAGAAACAAGAATGAATCCTTTCTGGTAATATTTTCCTACCCACACTAACATACCGACCACAACAATTCGTCGTTTGTTCAATTGGAATTGTGTGCTTCATTCATGACCCTACGAGCACTGAACCCGCTACATTTTGACGGACTATGAACTCCTTTGTCTCCACAAATCATAAACACAGTCAATAAAACATTTGTTACGACAAAACGTATTAACGCTGAAGACTCAAGCGCTTTATAGTCGCGCTAGCAAAAAGGACTATTTAATGGAAATATGTATTACCTAGGTTGGTACTCACCTCAGGTTTTAAGCGCTATAATTTGTACTTATTCGGATTTTCATTGAGTAAGTAAATTCTAACAGAAAAAATACACAAATGACTATACTTCTTGTTACCTTCGATTTATCAAAGCGTGTACCGGAATTTATGGTAGAGTCATGAGAGAAAATGGAAAGAAAAATTTAAATTTTCAATTGTAAGCTTGGTAATTCCCTATGAAAATATTTCGACGACTCAAATAATTCAAACTAAGTCTTAAAAACTTAACTTAGGTCTTAACCTAACTATAATAGCCCTATCTAATAGAAATTAAATTATCTACCCAAGTAATGAAACTTTCATTAGTTAGGTACTCTTTGGGTGAAATTGAGGAACAATCACATCAAATTAGTAGGGACCAACAATTTATTATGTTCTTCCAAAAAAGTAGACCTTTCATCTATGGCTGAACAACTTTAATTCAAGTTCCAAGTCCAAACTCCAAAAGATCAGATTCAATAACAGAGCTCCCGACAGTTATTTAACGATCCCATTATAAAAATAACACTTATTATTTCCGAAATCAAATTGAATTATGGCTTAATAGCTTTATATTCTAGCTCGGCAACGTTGCTAGGTGGTTGGTGCTGCACATCAGACTCTACATTTTTGTTCGAAAATAGCATCTATTACAACGGACTAAGAGAATAGTGTAAAGCTTGATGTGTTGTATTACTCGCGAATTGCCGGGGTAGGCTGCCAGTAGGTTGCGGGGTCGTTGACCCCACAACCGGTCGCGAGCTTTGAGCGGCGTAAAGCCAAACTTGGCCCACTTTTCTTAGACACGCCACTGTAAAACGTATCGCGGTTTGTACTTCCTTTTTTACGTGATTGTTTGTTACGTGCTGATGAATCACACTCGTTAGACTGTGTTCACATGGAAAAGTACGTATCTGAGGTATTTTTAAACTTGCATCTGTTTATGCAATCGGTTTTAGTCTTGTCTGCAATATTACATGAAGGTACGAATAATAATGTTAAAAATTGTTACAAAAATTTTACGAACACGAATTGCTCTGGGTATTCGAAAGTTGAGGGTTCGAAATCCTCTGGGGACAAATTTTACGTGACAAACTATTAGAGCTTTTGCAAAAATATAGCTTGACGTCGTTGAGAATCGAAAATATTAAAAAAGCGGTTTAGCCACGGAATGAAAGCGGCAAAGTTAACAGAGCTTTTAAATGATTAAGCTGCCAAAGAGCTTAATAATTTAACGAGGCTCAACTCTATGTTTTTATACTCTCCACCCGAAGAAGAGCTTTAATTAAACATTTAAAATTCGCCTTAACCGATTTCCGTGTGGTTTACCGTGTGTTTTATCTTGTATTTTTATTAATTGCAACATTGAAATAGCAGCAATATTCTCGAATGCATATTTATCATGATAACTGCGAAACACGGAGGTAAGGCAGCTTTGTGAAAGGCATAGGGCAAAGAGCAACCGGCAACACTAAGCTTGGTGCACATGGATTGCACTATCACATTATTTGAACACAGTTAAAAGGTCATCAGGACATTCTCAGTCCTACAGGAACACGACCCAATTTTAAAAGAGCAAGTAGAGGACTTCTTATTTCAAAATCCCTACGCTAGGCGGACAGTTTGAGGATGCCTGATGTAGAAACCATTATGGCAAAAAAAACTGCTTGCGAATATGAGTCATTTCCACTGGTAATCTGTAGAAGCTTTTGTTCTCACTTGGATTTTATTTTACAGAAAGACTAATCTTAGCACGATCTAAATCAATTATTTATTACCCAAAGCATATGAACGGTTTGCACAACAACAAAAATTACGACATCGCTTCATTATATTAGAAAAAATAAACAATGAGATTTGATAAAAGATAATTACGGTGATTACTCAAAGCATGATTTCATCAGTCCATGTGTACCTACCATAGCTTACAAAATGCACGTAGGTAATTTTAATTGCAGTGGGTTAGCAAATTTATGGTAATAGAAATACACGCTGTTCTGTGCCAAGTCTCGGCGACTTAAGAAACCCCACTGAGGAAGTGGATGCGAGCCTTGGGAACGACAGCAAACAGGATAGCGAGACATTTCAATTTCTGCAAAATGTAAATTCGTGAAAGTATTAAATTGTGCTGACAAATTAGCCCTTGAGCGTTTTGAATTATTAATTTTTCTGTAATAAATTGATGAATTTCACAAAGCAGTCTCGGATTAATTTTTTGAACGTAGTGATGAATACAGAATTCGTACTTAGTGCCTTTATACTACATGTTGTATTATTTCGCTCAGTAGACTTCCCTTCAGTAAGACTGACAACCTCCGAAAAATTGGTCAACAAAAAAGCTGAAAGCATCGGGCCTTAGTATGTTTCACAGTGGACTGAAGTAGCTTGATGACGATGAAGAAAAAAACAATATTATAGACATCAATTTTAATAAGGTTCAAAACATGAAACATGTCTAAACAGTAAAAAAACTACTCAATCAAAGTAAATTACATTTTTATGGGACCAAATGGCAGTTATTTTGCATCGATCAAAAAATAATTTCGTGAATCAGTTCAAAAATCTCGGCGCATTCGGTGTACCTACATAATATTAAAAAAAATAAAGAAACCAACCGAATCGAGCACCTCCTCCTTTTGTTGAAGTCGGTTAAAAACAGTATTCAAGTGAATATAGGACTGGATGAAGAGACGATAGAGAGATGAGCGTCACTCATATCTCTACAATTCATACATACGTCATTCAAGTCAAGGAGCCAATTTCAAAGTCAAATGTCATCTAAACTGATTACGTGCCTAAGTTTCATTATACAGCCTAAGCAAGCACAGGCGCCTACGTGACGCTAATCAGCTTCACTGCCTGTGCTGAACCCTTTGGTTTGTCCTACTGGGGCGTGCCCAGTGTCCACTATAGTTTGTGTATAGTTCATTACGAGCAATGAATCGCACGCAAACGTTTGACAGAACAAACAAACAGATGTTCTAAGAGCCGAACACGTGTTGTGCTATGAATTCATATTCAGGACAAAGGTTGACCTTCCTATACAACTCTTATGCTTGCAGGTGTTCATAATTTTCATCAATAAACTACAGCATCTAAATAATCAAGAACATTAGTTACCTTGGGATCTGTGAAGTACACGTCATTGCTTAGTTAATTTTGTTTAAATATTGAACTTAGGTACATTCCAAGCAGATAAACTTAACAGAACAGTATCTGAACATCGTCTCTAGATGGAATTAGAGTTGAAAGGTCGTAGCAAAGTAAGCATTATTCAAAATGGTTATCGCCATTTCTACTCGCATCTCATGAATAGTAAGAGTCACGAGCGAAGACAATGCCATGTCTCAGCTTGTGACAGCGTCGGAATAACTACGATGCACTCGGTAACCTAGGACGGTGGGGTGAAATGGCAACGTTAGCGAGTAGAGACGACAGTGAACGTATGTAATGAGCAGTCACTAAAATGAAGTTGTTTTTAGAGAGTTGGGAGAACATACGAAAATTCGGCAGTATCCCGATAAATCCCGACCATCTGGCTATCCTGATAGTACCTACTTAGTCAATCAGTTACTTATTTGAACTAAAGGTTCTTCCTGAAAAACTTCTGAACAAAGAACGTATTAAAGAAATATGAAGCTGTTTTCGAAAAGTTTCTGCGTTCCTACATAATTTTGGAGCAAGTCCTACTAAAAACCTTTATCGACCTTTAGGTAAAATATCGATACGGGCATATTATTATGTGTCAATAATGACGAGTAAAGTACTAATTTAGTGCAATAGCTAGTAACTATTCTGGGAACTCGAAAAGACCGTGACACGGTTGCAATATGTCACTAAATCAATAACCAATTACCTTTGTTACAAGGTTTTACTATGTATTTTAACCTTTAACTACTGACGTGGGGGCCTCTCAGGCCTTGCAAAAGTCAAATTGTTGAATTTCTCCTCCCCCACGTGCACGACACATGCGAATCTTTTAGTACCTTCAAGTTTCATTGCGCTGAGGCTGTCAACAACGGTTCACGTGATTGCACGCGCAATTTCAGTAGGTAAATTAATTTTAAAGTTTCTTGTGGGCCTCTCAGGCCCCCACCTCAGTATTGGCGTAACTTTTTTTGTCTATAGTTTTCATTTAGTTTTCGTCTTTTCTTGAAATAATTTGAAAAAATCCATAATATGGAGCCCACAGTACGTAGTCCGAGAGAAAGCGGTATCTCAAAAGTAAAAATAACCAGCATTTAACGAAAAATAGAAGAACAGTAGTTTTGGCACGTATGCTAGGAAATGATAAGCCTGTACCTGTCTATCCAAGATTTAAACCATGAAACCAAGTGCCATACATGTATATGGAAGACTCAAATGAAATCTACATTTTAAAAATACGTATGGCTTCCTTCACTGAGCAAAGCAAGTTTATTCAGACTGTGTTTAATTCGCACTATTTGATGTGTGTAATTTTTTCCCCACTTTTTCATATTAGGATTACTGATATATCATTAGCTAAAAAGACTATTGAAAATTAAGATTCTAAGTTGATTTGTTGAATTTATGAATATTTTTCATGATAACTTTGTGAATCATGATTTCATGAGATTTTTGCCAAAAAATGCTACATGTTTTCTAAATATTGAAATAATACGTACTTATTAACAAATAATTTACATAAAAATCGTTTTATTGTATTTAAATATAACCACTATTAATAATTATTAAACATAAAAACCTAAAAATATTATATATTTTTAAATATAAGCACACATATGTACGGGCCTCTCAGGCCCCCACGTCAGTGGTTACGTGAAATTAAATCCACTTCAGTAGCTAAAGGTTAAACTACATTGCACTGTCATTAAAATCCATACTATGCTTTTTGAGTGAAGTAGGTACGAGTAAATAAATATCATTGTACAATTTACACTGTGCCATCTAGTTCCAAACCACGCAAATCTTTGGTAGTAGTTATCACAAACTTTCGCGTTTATCTATGTATCCTACTAATCCTACTAATATTATAAAAATGCGAAAGTTTGTGTGGATGTCTGAACGTCTGGATGTTTGTTACTCTTTCATGCAAAAACTACTGAACGGATTTTGTTGAAACTTTACAGTATTAATGTTTATAACCCATATTAACATATAGGCTATAATTTATGACGATATGTGACAAACTAAATTTCACTTTAATAATTAAACGAGGTCCACGCGTACGAAGTCGCGGGCGGGCACTAGTAATATTATAAACATTGTAAAATTTTCTTTGTTTACCATTTCAGGAATACATTTTAGAATGTCCCCGTTTTCTATGTATCGTATTACTGTACCGATGCAGTTCCACAGCGAATAATGTTTGCAGCTGCATGCACTATGCATGGATAGTGCACACTTGCATTTAAATTCTAACCGATAAACAAACTAAACAGGAAGTTGTTTATCGAGCATCGATATCACCTTTCTTTGTCCTAGGTTTATTGTTTACAATTTGATATTACCAATGCCTTGGCGGATGAAGGAAAACTTTTATTTCGTTACGTACTTACAGTTCTCATCGATACAACAGACTCAGAAGTGACTCTAGGAGGAAAGCCATTTATGGCCATTAGTTCGCCTTTAGTACCAGCTTATTTTAGAGCAACATGGAACTAGGTTCACAAAACACAACACAGTATTGGCGCTTGTAGCCAAAATGAATCCAAAGCACAGCTGGTACAGTATGCCTCAAAAGGGGTTGAAAGAAAGGCAAAGATTAGAGAGACATCCCCAGAGAGTTCCTAACGCAGATAGTTAAGAGTTTTAATAGATCTAATAGCTAGTGGTTATGCGACACTCGAAACTTCAGCCTATAATATTCGCTCCCAAGCCACCCTCTATGCGCGGACGCAGACTGGTTACATTAATGTAACCAGTAACTGGGAGATTAATCTCCCAGACCCCAGTCAATTAGATTCACAAAACAGCATTGGCGCTGATAGCCAGAACAAAAGTACCAAGCTGGGCATACAAAGGACGCCTAAAAGATGCAATAGGGCGTTGCAAGGAAGTCAAAGATTAAATAACCACAGTGGAAGAAGTCCCAACGCTGTTAGTTATAATCGATACTAGCGGCCGCCCGCGACTTCCTACGCACTGGATCCCGTTTTACCCCCTTAGGGGTTGCATAATGCAAAATTCCGTCTTAGTGAGCACCTACGTTCTAAAAGGTAGTAAAGTACCATGCAAAATTTGAGACTCCTAGCACTTGTAGTTTCTGAGATTTCGTGATGAGTGAGTGAGTGAGTCAGTCAGTCAATCAGTCAGTGACTTTTTGCATTTATAGATATAGATAGTTAGTTAATAGCAGTGGTTATGCGACACTCGATACTTCAGCCTATAATATTCGCTCCCGAGCCGCCCTCTATGCGCGGACGCAGACTGGTTACATTAATCTCCCGCTTCGCGGTTACTGTGTCGAGTAACGGCACTGCAGCAGATGGAGCCACGCGCCTACTCGCCGGCATAGACTATGCACTTTCAGATGCTCAATTATAATTGAAATGACGCACAATTATGAGTAAATGCCTACTGTAAATTAATAACTGGACGCTACCAATCGATCAACGTGGAAAACCCTAAGGCCTATGTTCAGCAGTGAACGTCCTGTGGCTGAACTGATAATGATGACTGTAAATTGAAAAGCTTGGAAGACTCTTTATGCCCTTGTCGTCAAGTTTAGCCAGTTATAAACAGATCTTGAGCACTGAAATGGGCAATGATGTCAGTTCAAAAAGAAATTGCAATGTCAGTTATTTAACTTTAACGTTCTAATAAGGAGTACCACGTGCAGCACGTGACTAAGATTCTAATTAACCGGTAGATTTGCTGACTTACTTAATTTGTTTGGGTTTGTTTTGATACAATACTTGAAACATTTTCATTTGAAATAGAAGTTAGAAGAATAGAAAATTGGGTCAAGGAAACAATACTTTATTAAAATGTGCAACCAATGTAGCGATGCCAGAGTTAGGTCAATGGTGTGTTCTATAGGATATCGTGCCAAAACTTACCAAAACTCTTATCGTGACCTGACATCACCTTGTCCCGTTTTAATTAGCTGAGTAACTTTTGTTGCTGAAGGTTTTATGTGGAGTTGAATAAAACTACTTAGAACGCGGTGATTATATGTAGTTATACTAATAAAAAGTTACACAGTTGTTGAACACTGTTTTAAAATGACATTTCCATACTAAACGTCACTTTAAAACACGGTTCAACGAGCGTGTAAGTTTTGTTAGTAAGAAGTTAAGCTATAAGCAATGCTTTACTTATACTATTGTCCACCTTTAATTTTGTAAGAGAAACTTATCACGTTTATTGATATTCATCACGCTTTATCTTTTTGATCTTTCTTTGGATACTAGACCTTTCTTGTTCTTTAATGTTAAGGTATTGATTTATTGACATTTATTACCTAATGCGCCATCTGCCGTGTTAATCACAGGCTCATGCGTGTTGAACTTGCTCGCTCGTGTCATGCCCACGAGTTATGCGACGCCTCTGACCCACATCCATGGTGATCACACAAAAAACATTTCGCTGACCATTGTTCGCGAGCGATTGTAATATTCGTAATAGCTGATCGTAATTACACTACGGTTCGCGAATACAAACAAAAAATTGCGTTTGAACATTCTTATAGTTGGACAATGATGTGGGCTTTTAGGTGGGGACAGAATAAAGTATTGTTTAGTTGTTTCTCTGACAATCGGCCTACGTCTATTTGGTAGAGGTGAACTACCAAATGTTACTGATCCCGTTCCTCTAAAATGCTTTTGCCAACAACTATACCTACTACTACACTACACATGCATATATTATGGAATTCTATGTTACTACTAATATGGTAATCTATGATGCTTGAGAGAACTACACACTACGCTCCCGTTCATACTTTTATCTTCATCGTCATCAGTACATTTAGTTAGTCTCCATTGTAGAAGCACGACCCTTTCCAATTTACCAGAGGCACGGTCTACACTTATTCTTCATTCTTTAAATGCATCGATTTAGTTCAAAAAAGATCGCCGGCCGTGACAATGCTAAAGTTGCATAACGTTATACAAGACAACAAGAATATAATTTGGGAGGCAAAGTGAGATAATAAAAATGTAGAGTCAATTTATTTGAGTGCAGAAAATTCGGTACAAATTTCTTGGTGCTCTTCCAATTTGATAAAAACTAACAACAGTAACGCAGCTACTACTTATGCGTCTATTACAGCATTCTGTCTCGAGTTTGGCAGACACGTCATCTGATTGAACACAGTTAGGAAGTAAAGCTAGGTGCAGGAAGATGCAAAACAACTCTATAGGTGTACCGCTTTACTCAGTCTGTGGCTGAGGTATGGGAGCGGTACGGGATGGGTGACATTGACATTATTACAATGTGACAAAGTATACAAATCTGAGGTCGCGCTGACGTTTGACGTCCCAAAAACACCCTCAAAAACAGTAACTACTTAGAAGTCTCTAGAAAAACTACTAGCAAGTATCAAGTTTTAGATAAACACAATAGTTAGTTCTGAAAATCTATAATTTTGTCAGACTAGAATTGTTGTACAGTATCAAACATTTAAAAGATCTAAAAGTGTTGCATCATGCTGAAATTACATCTGAGTGAAAATTAATAGAGATTAGAGCTTAATAGAGCTTGAAAAACTTTTTTTAAAACATCAGTTTATTCTAAAGTCTGACGTTGAAAACCTAGTCTCTAAGGTAGTGGGTAGGTATTGTAATGAAAACTTAATCGAATAATTTTGACTAAGTAGAGTTGAATACCACCCGACGGTGTGACCTCTACGTTACTCGCAATTACATCGTCTCGCATGTCTGCACCAACCTTATAATCTACGTCATGGTGGAAAAAAAACTCTTGTATCACGAATCAAACGCATAACCTAGTTTTGGCGCCAATAAAAAATATCAGTACAGTTATTTATCGAAACATATTTTTGCGGTAGGACCGGGGTGAACGCCCGCATCTCGTATTCTCGTAGAATCGACTAGTCTTTTTTGGAACTAGAATCTTTTCGGAGTGGCAATCAGTATAATTGTTCTTTACTGTTATGCGAAATTAAATGTCAAAAGGCAAACGGTTTGGCAGAAAAATGTTGAAAAGTTCCGTACTGGGAACCGGATATGTGAGGTGTTTTTTTAATTGATGAAGTGGCGAAGGCGTTGAGTTTGGTGTTATGTAAAATCCCGGTATTGGGCGATAAATCATTATAAACTGTGAAATAATGGGTATGTAGGTATGTAATTTATCTTATCAGTTGACATTACTACTAAACTTGTAATTTTAGGTTGTGGTTTCAGGTCACATACAGGGTGTAGGTATCTGTGTGGGGCTCGATCCCAAAGGAAAAAAGTTGCTTTTCCTACTCAAATACAATCACTTGTCTCATTGAACCAATATCAACATCTTAATTAATTAATACAATCACTTGTCTTTAGGAACCAATATCAATATGTATCTTAATAAAGAGTAACTATTAGTCTTAACGATCGTTGATAAGCGTGTGTACGAAAAGCTTCCTTTGGGGTTTCAGTAGATACTAGAGAAAGTGGATGAATTTGATTAGGGCTTCATTTTTTGAGCTCCAAAATGGTCCTGTTTAAAGTTTTCATAGGTTATTCCGGTAAGAAAAACAACAAACAAAAACTATTGCTTTGTTTCAACTGTACGTTATAACGTAACAGTTGAAACAATAAACTAAATCACAGTGAACATATGCAACCTTGATATCAACTTGAACCTTCGTGTCCAGATATAGGATTTAAAATTAATTAACATAATCATCATCATCAATTCAATGTGGTGTGCAGATAATTGCATCTATGAACTCTAGCTAGAGGGCGTCGGCCTCCATTTTGGATGATCTGATGATGGAATCAAACTGGAAACTTCTATCATCCATCCGTCATCGTCCTAACTGTTGTTCATTAGGATATTATAATATTACTATAGTAATAAAGTTTATGAATTGATTAAATTCAAAGCTATAACAGTTGCTTACGTATCAGTGTAAATTGTATTGGTAGGTGACTCACCTATGATCCTATATTTTGATTTCGTGGTTAAATTAATTAATACTGATAAATACTTAGTATTCATTATTCCGAATAGACGTAATAACGTTTAAACCGGAGAAACTCTATCAGACACATGTTGAAAATTAACTTTGGTTCTCGAAATAAAGATCAAGCGAATATTAAGGATAAAATAATGGTGGTAATAGAGATTCATCAAGGAACACAGCCTTAGACTTAAGCCCGTGTTTGACCTAAATTCTAAATATTAAAACCCAAGATTGAAACTCAATTAGAAGTTTCGAAATTATGTTTGAGTTTTAGTCCAGTTTTGAGCAATTGGTTTGCGTTTCAGAATATAATCTTAATCTTACATGACTTAATTATTCAACGTGCACGTACTGATTAGTAATATGAATTTAAGTAAACTAGCAAAGAAAAACAACTGAAGTTTAACAATGCTAAACTAATTAATATGTTTACTTACTGCACGATTTCCCAGTGGACTTAGCGGCATTCGTTAAAATAAATTGTTCCAACAGCCACACAAATTAACTACCCTGTCCCAAACTAAGTTAAGCTTGTATTATTTTGACTAGATAATGGACTAACAAACTGATATAAATAAAAATGAGCATGGTTTTAAGTATCAATTTTGGTGCTTGTACAAAAATGTCCCCCAGTGGGAATCGAACCCCGCAACCAAGGAATGAATTTTTGACGTTATTGGACACAGCACAACTCAGATTCGTGAGGCTCTCGCCCATATTCACAAACGATGCTTGCTTTTAGTGAAGCAGCTAATCGAACGCACAGCATTGAGTAGAGCTCTATTATTGGTTCATGTGTCACCCTGTGCGTCCACGCGCACTGTGAGACCACATAGTAATGTTTGTGAATACGGGCGTCTATCTATTAGACTACCCTTGGAATCTGTGTCACTCAATAATTGCTACCACGAGTGAGAGAGGCGGTAAACGGATTATATTGCACTTATAATGCTAATATATCCAGAACATTATTAAAAATTTACTGCCTCAGGTGGGACATGTACCGGCGACCTTTCAGCTGCCGGGAAACGGCTCTACGTAGCGGCTACCGACTAAGTTTCCTTGCAAAATAGACCTTAACTAGATTATCGTAGTACACATTTTCCCACGATTCAGTCATGTAGGTAGGTGAGATGCAAGTCCGGTGACACAGAAACCTTGCGAACGCGCTGACCGACTACCGTTGCATTTTCAATCATGCTAGTGTTGCCAGATGCATTTTATAAAACAGCACAAAATAAAATAATAAAGGAAAATGAAATTAAATCGTTTTTTAAGTTAAAATTATTTCAAGTCATTTAGGCCCGATTCGACCAAACTTTTATCCGAGAATAACTCCTGACATTGACATTGACAATTACAGTATGGGAAATATGTTAAAACTTTCGATTTATTCTGAGATTAATATTTACTCTTGTTTGGTCGAATTCACCCCTAAACAAAAAGACCCCTTATCTCTACCTTTTCTATACATTTGGCTATGTGGTTGTAATCAGTGCATAGTGTTCTGTTAACATTGTGGTGGTAAAGTCTTCTGTACAAAAATACTTGTTCACGGGAAAGGTATTTGTTATTTTGTACATAAAACGATTGCATATTATTCCATTTCAAAACAATTAGGTACCTACGTATTAATTAATAAACCAGTTACGTAATGTGTTTAAAAATTTTAAAAAACACAATCGTACCTCTAATATTACAGGTTTCCCCAATGCGATATGGATTAATTAGTATATATTAATAATTAAAATTGTCGTTATCACTATGACATGAAACAAAACTAACATAAAAGTTAGTGAATTATATAAAAATTAAGTTGTAGAGACAACCTGGCGCAAAATAAGCGAGTATACGCGTACGGTAATTTCACCGTAAGCTCGGAAAATTGTCAAAATACTTACACAAAAAGCTGGAATCCGTGTCCCGTAATAATGGCAACCCAGTGTAATTACCGGAGTGCAACGACCGCCTATCTCCAAGATCGGGAAACATTCGCGCGGAGAAATTGCGCTCGTAGGAAGCGAATTATTTCATTGACACTTCAATCTCATTCACATTAAGTGGCATAAGTGGCGTAAGTGGGGTGAATTCTCGCAATTTACCTTTTAATTTAAGTGGCGTAATCGATTGGGTTCCGTTTGGTACGAAGAATATTGCAGGGAACGGCGGTATGGCACGCATGTTTTTAATAGCGAAGAAGCTTTTACGAGTTTTCCTATAGATACCTATCTCATTAGAATGTTGTGACATTACAGGTTATTTAAACATTGCTTGGTCTTGACCACGACATTGTGGAGTGACCTCGCCTAGAAGAAACCTATTAGCACATGTATCGCAGGCGTTGATAATTTGCTCCACCACCACTTAATAGTTGTAACGAATTCGGAAACACGTTAGAAACAAACTAAATTAATTTACATAAATTACAAAATTTATTGATAGTATTACGACTTTTCAATTTCATCGTTAGTTTCTAAATAAGCATCATCCAGGTCTTGAACAAATAATGGTTTTACTGACTTAATAATTTAGATGTCCTACTAAATATTATTATTTAATTTGTAGCCTTTTAGCGTAGCTCTGATAGAGTTCGAAGTCTTTCGATTCAACACAGAAAGCGAAATTTCAAAGTCTTTCGATTCACAGAAAGCAAAGTCATCCTTTAGGAATTTGTGACATTTCCGGGAGCAACATTGTACCTACTATTAATAATACTTTGGATTGCTGAATTCATGAGAGATTAGGTTCTACGTATATTTCGTTAGTAGTATGATTCAACACGATTGCCGCAAATAAGTCATTTTATTATAGGATTTGAATCCATCGGCTTGTTTTGTCTCCCCTAAGCAATAAGGTGCAGGGGTGAAAACAATGACTCAGCGTTTACAACAACATTCAAACGCAATGGCTGTATTTGTTAATTAAAGACAAAAATAATGATTAATTAAGAATAATAAAGACTTACTCGTATTCTTAAATTTGTTTGTGCCAAAAAGACCCAAACATCCTACTAACTTTATCTCAGGAATAATATCCAAATGATATGACGAGACAATGCACAAAAAATATATTATAAAAAATACTTTTGCCACTATAAGATATCATTTTTGTCGAGTCCCGTCACGATTATTGGCAAAATCACTACCGGTACCCAGTGGCGTAACTATACCGTTCGAGGCCCGTGGCAAATTCATCGAATGGGCCCTCCCACTTTCCCAATATATAAAGAAGCTGAACCAACAACAATAGTATTTTTTATTTTATAATATTTATTTATACACTTTTATTTGTAAAAGTTAACTAATAAATCACTACGTGAAGTAGGTACATACAAACTTTATAATTATAATTTCTTGATTTTATAATTATTCACTTTTAATTAAAGGTACCTATTGAACTGAAATCACAATTTTATTTTAAGTAGGTACACAATTTTAATTATTAAAATTCCTTTCTTCGGACTTTCTGTTCAGCAAAAGTGTTAATGACATCATCAAAGTTCAAATTTCGGGCCATAGAATTTTCGATGGATAGAATAGCCAAATTGCTTAACCTTTCAATTATTCTCTATCGTATTACCTTTGTAAAACCAAAAATCGCATGTCTCTATCCCTATCACAACATTTGCTATGATCGTTTGAACTAAGCCTCTCCGGGCGCGCCATTCAACGCTTCGCTAACAACGAAACTGAAAATGGCTCTAGATTTGTAATTTTGATAAAGACAAGTTAGATTGCAAGTAAAAACAAAAGATATCGAAGTAAAATAAGCATTTTAGTTAAAATTAAAATTGTCCCTACCTGTAGAGGAGAATAATGTTGTGGTAGGCCTTTGTTCAAACTATCATAGCAAATGTTGTGATAGGGATAGAGACATGCAATTTTTAGTTTTACAAAGGTAATACGATAGAGAATAATAC
The DNA here is from genome assembly GCF_004193835.3 of Ostrinia furnacalis. NCBI lineage: Eukaryota > Metazoa > Arthropoda > Insecta > Lepidoptera > Crambidae > Ostrinia > Ostrinia furnacalis. Next base: position 154,135 of record NW_021137632.1, on the reverse strand, counting down.
AAAACAATAAAAACCACCTGTTATAGGGGCATTTTTTGGAGAAATTTATCAAATAACAAAAAAAACACGAATTTTTAAGCAGATTTTTTAAAAAAAATATCATTTTTTATTATTTGTTGGCTATTTTTGTGTATTTTATGTATTTTTTTAGTATCGCCTGTTATTTAGCATTATCACTGTTTTTATTTTATCAGGATATACCGCTTAGTTTAAAAGTTATTACGTTTTCTTTACAACACGTAATTGGAAGAAAAAAAAATCTATAAAAAATTAAAAAAAAATCTCAAAAAAATTTTGACCTCTTTTTTGTCGATAAAAATAGGTCTAGTTTCATCTATTTTCATATGTACACTTTAACGTGACTCACACTGTATTATAAGTACAAATAGACCAACAGTTGTATTCTTTCATGTTTTTAAGGTGGGCTGATGGTTTAAGGTCTTTTTAGGTTTCCTATATGGTACCTGTATTAAAAATATTTTTTAGCGCATTGTATTGAGAAAAAAAGCGCTGAAGAGTTTAGAATTGCGCTATCTAGCGAGAAATGCACTATAACGGCAACACTGATTTTAATGCCGGCAGTATACCTACCTAGTCTCAGCGAGACACACATGCCCAGTGAATATAAATGTAAACCAATATACACATTTTGAGGTATGTTTGTCCACACATGTTTCCAAAATTATTACGAGTAATTGGATTTTGAACATTCTTTCTAAAACTGGGTTAAATTTTTTTTTACCAATGCATTGAAAGTTTAATACCTAGGTATATTTTTTTTAGTTGTGTATGCAACTAAGAAGGTAACAAATAAATTAAAGACAAAACTTTTTTTTACTTAAGTAGTATGTGTAATAATAAATGTTGGGAATTGAGATTTCCTCTCACCAGGGGCCCCTTCGGGCTGGGGGCCCGTGGCATTTTGCCGACTTGCCACCCTATAGTTACGCCACTGCCGGTACCAGCATGAATATCAAGTATATTATAATTATAGACTGCTTACTGCGATATTTAATTCAGAGAACAAGAGTAATTAACTAATAACATAGTAAACGTCGAACGCGACCTTATAAAGCGGAATCACGATTATTTTCACATTAATTTAACTCAATAAATGGAAGAAACTTGTAGCCGCAAGCAAGATTGTAGCTCAAGAGCAAAAACAATATTTTTCTGCTCGAATGGCCACTTGCTTTGTTTTCTAGAGGTGAGTTAATAACTCGTCTTATGTAGAGCGGTTAATTAATTGATAACGATAAACGCAGTACAGATGAGTGAATGTGTTGCAAAGATCGTTAACAGGGTTAATGACTTGACTATTAATGTTATGTTACAATATTTGCGTCTTTGTCAAAAACCGGACTTTGTTAACACGTGATCAATGTTTTGTTTATTAGCATAGCTGTCAAACGAGTTGTCTGGTCATGGCCAGAGGGCATTAGGATTTTAGAGGTTTTGAATCACAGATTTTTATCAATAAATGCCACCTGTATGAGCATTATCTAATTTAGATGGACTGCGCCGGCGTACTTGTTTACGGTAACTCAGTACACGAATCTCGATTCTCACTTATTCAATCAAAATGTTTTTGTTTACGCACAGAGCCCGAGGGGAATTTTATAGGACGACAAATAAATTAGGATACGAAGTTACGTGTAAGTGTCAGTAAATGTAGTTTAATTTTATTGGACCATAGCGCAATTTTGAGTAAACTTAAGGAACTGGTAGGGCTGCTTCATAGTTAGAATATTTACCGTGTTACTATCTATTACACTTTAGTAAGTGTGTAAACTAGCCTATGTACACTTTAAGTCACGCCTATCGTTAAAAAAATGTTACTTAAAGTATCCCTCACAGGCAGGTAAGTAAAATAAAAAATTCCCAGCAGCGGCTAGCAGAACAAACTAACAGATTGGCTTACGATCAATATTGGCTCCACTTTAGCACAAAAACATTTGTGATGAACGAACACTTTACATACACGTCATCGTGTTTACATTGGTTAGTGGAACATCATGTATCTACAGATAGATAACGTAATATACTCACATTTCGACATCTCGCCCAGCCGGATACAATCACCACAACTTCAGTACCTTTAAGAAAACACAAAAAGAACTTAACACCGTTATTCGCAACTTTTTCACCGGTTCCAAAATAACTGTAAGCAGTTTATTTTTAAATTGAGTGTAGACGTCCGCTAAGGATTGCGTTGCGTGCGTTTATGATAAGAGCATTTAGCTGTATTCAATTTTATCACGCAAAAATGTTGCAACAATAGTTTGCTTATTAGGTCAAATACTGAATAGATGTATGAAATTAAGCTAGTGTTATTTTTTTCTAAAATCAATCCTACTAACTTGATTTAGCGCCGCAAGCCTTATGACAAATAATCACACGGTTTTGCTTGAAATTCAGATAAGCTGGTGGTCGGCCTTGGTTTAAACAAATGTGATGTATTTCGCGCGTCAATAATAAAAGTATCGCTTAACTTAATGCAATTATCATGATGGGTGAATATAAATTAAAAAATCAATATTTACCGCGTGAACAAAAAATGTACAGTGCTTTGTATTACTTTCAATTTTATACTAACCGAAAGCCGCTGAGCTATGAAATGATACGAACCTGTAATTACGGACGGTCTATTAAATTTAAATTATGATGAAAGATAAGTCACTGATATTGGAATAATTAGGTTTATTTGAATATAAACTGTTGTGAGAGATCGTGCGGAGAGCTGTATCCGCCTCTACAACCGATGTGAACAACGCCTCAACGTGACCACATCTCCAAGAGCGAAACGAATATGAAGAAGTATACTGTTGTGATGCAAATGTTGACAAGAACAATTCGAAATAATCTACTACGATATTCATCATTAAGACAATGACAATAAAGTTTAGAATGTAGGTCAAGCGATCGATTTGGCCCCATGCCACGTTTGATAGCCAATCGTAGGTTCGAATCTAGTGCCTGACAATTTCCGATAAGCCTGAGCAACTCATAGCTTTTCCAGTCGATTTCGTGCCCAAATAATTAAAGTGTCCTTAACAATTTCAAGCTTATATTCTGAAACAATGCTCAAATGTCTATTTTACTTTAATTTATGTTATCTTCTTTACCTAGTAATAAAACAGTCACTCCCGCTGCTGTACACTAAGACCTTGTTAACTACGCAACGGATTTTAATACAGTTTTCAGCAATATAGTGATTCAAGAGGAAGGTTTATTATGATATAGCACCCGTGCGAAGCCGGGGCGTATCGCTAGTTTATTAATAATCTGAAAAAAGCGAGGAAGGCCTCTAGACAAATGTACTCCGCTTAAAAGGAAGCCTCAGCCATTTATAAAGTTACCCGTATTAAAATACTGAAAAGATTTTTCATTTTCGTTTTTTCTCACCTGAAAAGCTTCAGGTGTTTAAAGTGCTATTATGGGAAATTGCCAAAAGAATCCGTGTTTCTTTTGAATGGGGTGTATTTTAAGATGCTCCATGGTCTTGACTAAATTATTTCGATGTCATAGCGTTTTGATAACATGCCCATGCCATGATGACCATAATTTTATAACGTAAAGTTGAACATAAATTTAGCAAGAGCCTTATTTTACCTACTCGTTATCTACAAGCTAAATTACACAAATTACCTTTGACTGATAGAATCCATTACTTATCCCTCAGGGCATTTACCAACAGTAACACAGTTTAGCATTTTGATACTTTACTGTAACAATTTAGACATTTTGAAAATACTGTTTGACAACGTCATGTAATCTGTGGTCTTTTTCGTTAAAAAAAGTTTGCATTGTTTTTTCTTTACAAAAAAGAGGTTTGTATTTAAAGTTTTGAATTTATGAAATGGGAGGATGATGATGATGACTTTTTTAGATGGCAATAAAGAGTTATAGTTCCAAAATAATGGACTGTCCTGTCGATGACATTGACAGTGGGGCGCCACCGTCAATACCGGATCGCTGGTTCAGATTTTTGCCATGTTGGAAACCATATAGTTGAACGATGGTAGCGCCCCCCTGTCATTGAGTTTGGCGGGACAGTTCAGCGTGGGTCATCTATATCCTTCAGCTATAGTTCCAAAATACTGGACTGTCCTGTCGATGACATTGACAGTGGGGCGCCACCGTCAATACCGGATCGCTGGTTCATATTTTTGCCATGTTGGAAACCATATAGTTAAACGATGGTAGCGCCCCCCTGTCATTGAGTTCGGCGGGACAGTTCAGCGTGGGTCATCTATACTTGGGTACTTCTCATTTACACTCAAATTTGATGGTCACACAATAATAGTTCATAAACGGTATAAGTTAGAACAATAACTTTGAAATAGATGATAAAATATCTATTTAGCTACATACAAAATAAATTTTATCGTAATAGAAGCAAAAATAATACGAAAACATCACATGAAACGATACAAAACGGGGTCATTTTTCGCGTTCTCATCGTGTCACACCCTCGGTTGCAATGAAACATTTGGTTACTGCATTCACAATTTTCATTCAATTTGTGTGTAGCATATACTAAAATCATCGTAATTAAATATACTTTCCACACAATAGTAAAAAAAATATCTTCTTATAATTATTTCGAATTGAGAAAGCGAAATACGTTGGTCACACGATTTTAGGTACCTAAAATTTTGAGTAATAATACAAGATTGCCGTTAAACCGAACATCAGTAACCAATCACATCATTCTATTCGGTTAACGTCAGTCGCGCTCCGGCCATTGGGGAGGTGAGATAGGTCGATCGTCGCTCCGCGAAAAAAATACGTAACTTTTTGTGATTATCCATAGACGTACCGTCGCTTGCTTGAACAATATTTTCTACCTCTAAAATTTAAACAATTTAATTGAAACTTAGGCCATTGAAAACTTAACATGTTAGACTTATTTGTGTAGTATTCGACTTGAACCGTTAAATTCAAATTTAAGGATAATTCATAAAAAACTAAAATTTTCGTCACCTTCGTGGCATCACCTTCGTGGTGTTTTATACACGAAGGTGATTTTAGGCCACGAAAGTGATTTCTTGCTTTGGTTTATTTTAAAATATNACCAGTGTCACCCTTAAAACCAATTGCCTAGAATCTTGTAACTTAGTAGGTGACATTATAGGTAAAATTTTATCTTGTAAAGGTAAAGTTTTATTTTATTTAAGTAGGTACCTATTTAATATCGACAAGGAAAAGTGACGTAAGATTTATTTAAACAATATTCTATACAAATATACCACTAAATATTAACAAATAACTACTCAACTAAACTATAACTAAATAAAAAAGGGTAAAAATTAAAATATGTACAAGCTTTAAAAAAAAATTGCTATTTATATTATGTTATTGCTATTTATCTATGAAAATAAGACAAAATATATGTTTTATAAACACTTAAGAGTCATTTACAGTAGTAAAGTTTGAAAAAAATATTGCTGTGAAGTACAGAATCACTTTCGTGGCATCAAAAAATTCAAAACGTTAAAGCTTCCAAACGAGACTCACTATTTGACTGATTTACTGAGAATACACTCTTCACATCAAGCGCTACAATTTTTGTTTACAAAAAGTTGAAATAAGTTAGAAATAAAATTTGCCACGAAGGTGACGATGAGAACCGTGGCGATGAGAAATACCCACTTACGCTTTCGCAAGCCATAATTATGAGGGAGAATGAGAGATCAATCTTCCAGATAATATCTGAGAGTTACTTTCAGACAAAATCTTATGAATACAGCTTCATCTAACTTCAATTCCCGAATAGAAATAGATACACCAAAACCGTAAGTATTCCATACTAGCTATCCGCCCGCGGCTTTGCCCGTGTGGAATTTTGTCTGTCACAGAAAAACAATATCGCGCGCGTATTTGCTCACTGTTTAGACCTACCCTGGACTACGACAAACATTTTAAAACCAAAATCAGCTCAATCGGCCCAGCCGTTCTCGAGTTTTAATCAGACTAACGAACATCAATTCATTTTTATTTATACAGGGTGTTAGGTAAATGGGTATATGAGCCGACACTAGCCCATGTTAACATGGTCATATAAATGGTATGGTGAGGTCAGAAAATTGATATCTTCATTTTAAGTATTTTAATTTTCATACGAATCGGATTTTATAAAATTTATTTTGTATGAAAATTAAAAAAAATAAAATGATGATATCAAATTTCTGACTTCACCATACCATTTATATGACCATGTTAACATGGGCTAGTGTCGGCTCATATACCCATTTACCTAACACCCTGTATAGATAAATGAACCAAAACTGAATATGTGAAACAGGGAAGAGGTAGGGTCTCAGATGGGTCACTTTAGAGGTTTCAGTCACCCCAATTGGATTCAGTCGCCCATCTTGGTCTGCATGGTGTGAAAAAATATATTTTTAGTGTGTAAAACTTAGTTAGCCCTATTATAGGGTTGCTTTTAGTGCGATCTTAAGTGTGCCTTGCAGACGATAGAGCAACGCATTGATTGTTAGGGCCATTTCTTGCAGGTGATGGAGTAAAGTATTGATTAAAAAGCCATAGCTTATCGGTAACTTGTGTAATGCAGGATTGGGGATCCCCAGCCATAAATACTGATGGTTCAAACAGTATCTACTTATATTGTGTAGTGCAACAGCTCGGTATACCATTCGGCCAAAGTTAACAGATTGCGGTGCTTTAATAAACCCTATCCACAGACTAATTAAATAACAAGTACTCAGTCAGACTTTATGACGGTTGAATCACTCCGAATTTCGAAACACATAGTAATAAAGACTAGAGTCTAATTTTAGCCCGCAAAATCCAGACCAAACTGGGAGAGCACCACAAATTGATGTCTTTGATGCGAGTTCAAACAAGTTCGTGTAAATATCACGGACACTATCATTAGTCACTCCTTTTAACTTCATTAAAGGTACATTAATGCTGGACGCAACATGAAAGTTCATTGAAACGGTGTTAGTAAATCCAATGTGGATAGAAACACGATTCTGGAATCCATTTTTATTTGTTTACCGTAGCATACTCTCGTACACCTACATGGTAGCGTAAAATAAAGCATTGTAGGTACCTACTATAGGAGTATTAGTTCTATTTTGCAAATACAAACAGTCTAATCTAGAGATTATTATAAATTATAATGCAGTTATAATAATGATAATGTATGTAAGTATATTCTGCTTATAATAAAACCAACTCAATGTGTACAAAATTAAGTTATGATGACAGATGGCCAACATTTGCCACTGAACTTAGGGCCACGTGTACTTACCGTATTGGTAAGTTTTGAGGAAATGTAGGTATTACCTGTATACAGACTGACTAAATGCTAAGGTACCTTACTATGTATCAGTTGAATCTATACAAAAGTAATTCGAAACATTCTGTATATTCGCATACATATTATTATAGTAGATACAGTAGGTAAGTATGTTTCGATTCGTGACAAACTGAATTTGCTTCCGAAATCGCGTCACGCGAATCCCTCGGGATCTCCTTTTCTCTCAAGACGTGTATTACTATGTATTATGTCCCGTCCCGATACACATCAAAGTTGGAACTACATAAGTAGGTATCCTATAAGCAAAATGCATCCAGCAGATGTTTCTCAAAGTTATAAACATTCATTATAGAGATGACCACGTGCAAGTTAATGGAGCCAATGAAAATAAAGCATGATTCAGAAAAAAAAATATATTAAGCTCGGTAACCGGTAACCTGTTTATCAATTTAGATCTAGTGTGTTCTTAGTTATTTAATTTTTAGCGTTAAGAGTCGCATCTCAAACTAATTTGAAAATTATAAATAACTTGAAAAAATCGAACTGCCTAAGGCGGGATTAGGCAGTTCGATTTTTTCAAGTTATTTATGGGCACTTCTTCGAAATCGCATTCTTCGGCTGATTCATATGGACAAATTTCAAATTCAATTTTAGGTTTGTAACATAGACTCATATGAAAATAGGTACACCCAATAACATATATTTGGATAAGGGACTCGTTTTTGTAAAGTAGTTTTCAAGATATCGACGTTCAAATATTTTGTACCCATATGAATCAGAATTTGTTACATATTAATCAAAAACAGAAATAAAATTTATGATATTTATGTACAATTGGCTCTAAATTAAGAAAATAATCTTATTATAACAAAAACAATGATCTGTTGTTATAAAAAAATGCAACGATTCCACAATAATTCGTAAAAAAACATTTTTTTGAAACTTTAGTATACCTCCATAATATTTTGTCATCATCATAATCATTTCAACTGAACATAAGCCTCTCCCAATGATTTCCATAATGACCGGTTGGTAGCGGCCTGCATCCTGCGCCTTCCTGTGGGAGGAGGTTCTACATTGAGCTTTCCGGCACGTAGCTTCCACTCCAGAAACGTGCTATCCCATCAGCCATCATTTCTGTATACTATGTGTCCTGCCCATTATCACTTCAGCTTGCTAAAACATCGGACTATGCCACCATGCGACTTTAGATCGTTTACGGATCTCCTCATTACAGATTCGATTGCATAAAAAAACAAGCATAGTCCACTCCATAGTACACTATGCAACTTTGTGGTTCGTAAGCCTACAGCGAGAGGCCGCTTTTCAGAACAATTTGTCATCACTGATAAACACACACTGGATGTAGACCTTTATATTATGGCACTAAGGTATTTTAGATGACTCTACTGAGCTGTATCACTTATCCAAGCTATTGTTGTTAAGACGTCCACCTACAAGGTGAAGAAGGTGAGATGAGCTTATAGAGGTTGTAGCAATGGCAATCAGTTAATCTCGAAATCATTGGAGGCCTATGCTCAGCAGTATATTATTATGTGCTATGGACGCCATAAGTGTAGCTGAAATAATAATAAAAGTAAATAAATCGTTGGGCAATTTCATACAGCGCCATTTAGCTACAAAATAAGCAACGAATATGCTTGTGTTATGGTTGCTAGCTTAACGGATATACTACTTATTTACTGTTTAAACACAAATTATTATTAACATAAAAATGATAAGGTTTTTTTTTATTCATAACAAGACCGCAATCGCACCTGGTCTTAAGTGAGATGCAGTCTGGGATGTCATTCTTAGTTAAAAAACCCTTTTTTGGTGCTTGAAAGACCAAAAACTAATTTATTTTATGATTCATATAGGGCCCTGACCATATGAATCACGCACAGATAAATCAGTTTTTTGCCTAAAATCGAGCAAAACTCGTCATACATACAGACTACAGTGTTGTCATTTTTCTACATGATTCTATAACCCAAAAGCATCACAAGAAAGACAGATTAGATTTTTAATGCAATAATGTAATTTTATAAAGTAGGCATTGTAATCAGCATGCCACCTGAACCAAGCACAGATGAATCAAGTATTTGCCTTCGTCACACCGGGTTCTAAGCCAACCAGCTCCACGTCTGCCTTCTAGCTCATCCGTTGCAAGATGGGCTTGCCTCCACGCCAGAAACCAGACTCTCATGACTAAAACCTGACCAGTTATGGTCAAGAACAGCTCACGCCATATGAATCAGTATTTTATGCCGGACACTGCTTATTTATTTTTTTGCGAACAAACTAACTTAATTAAAATTATGACACATTTTTTTTGTAGAAGGACAACTCATTAGCTTTCGAAATAATTTTAATTTATATTGATATATCAAAAGGAAAATGCTACATCAACCATTTTGTTCCGGAAAATGGCTAACGGACACACCATATGAATCAGAGAATCACACTTCAAATATTTTTATTTTGTATAAAGACAGCAATTATGTCAAAAATGTAATTTGCGCCAGATAGGGCTATAGCTAAGCTATACGAAAAAAAATATTGCATGCCATTTTGTTAGTTGGTTACAGAACTATACCCAAAGACATCGAAAATTTTGCCTCCGAAGAAATACCCTTATAATTTTCAAATTAGTGTGTTCTTGCCGTAAATATACAGGTAAAGCGGTTAGTAAAATCGGTTAGTGTAATTAATTAAGAGTTAGTTTCATGAATCAATTTAAAGACATAGCTATTCTTTACAAAATAAGTTATGTTTAAATGAGGAAGTTTTCATGATACAATTAAAATAAAGGTCCAATTTAGGTAAAGGAAATTATTTTAGAGCATTGGAGCTGAAGAGAGTGTGGCAATACTGAAGTAAAATTCAAAGACTACAAATGAAAATGGACTTACTTTTTCGTAATTTGTTGAGTGGTTACGTGGGTATTTCTTTTAATTACACATCACTTTTAGTATTAGTAACTAATGTTTTACAAAATTATGTTAAAATCGATTTACAAAACTACACAACTAGAATCACTTCATTTACAAATTGATTAGTGCTATTTACAGATGAGAGCTACATTATAAGTAGAACTATTCACATATTTTTACAATTTGGTTATTCTAGGGTTTTATTTATAGTTACTGCATGCGTTTCGATAATAATCATTCGCATCAATAGCACTGCAAAGTAGGTGGTGGAGCGGATTGCCGCGTTTTGCGCATGTGCGAACATTTTGAGGTTATGCTTTCTCCCTTGTTGTGCATTATTGAAGGAAAGAGACGGATGCTATCCAGAAGGACATGCGCAGTGTTATTGATGGGTGTGTGGCGGGAACGGCGGGCACGGAACACATTGCGGCAAGTATGGCTAGTTCCATTGCTGCGTTTTGTTTGACGCGATGTTAATGAGTAAACTAAAACGATCGATGTATTGTAAAATTCGTGTTGTGGTTACTTCCTCCCCTTGACCATGAATTTTAGAGCGGCAGACGGAATGAATACAGTACTTACCTAGTTGATTGTTAGGGCTTGTAGGTAGGTATCTCATATGCCAGGGTCGAACCTAAATCAATAAATCACTCGGTGTCGCCACAAGTCGCGGAACTCGTTAAATATTTAAGAAGTACCTAAAGATTTGTGTGAAATCGGCTACGTTGCCTGATAACTTCTATGTACCTACTAGGTAGGTAATTTGATTTTACTTTTTTAAGACCTAAGTAAAATATGAAAAGATATTATGTGTGCAATAGTAGGTGTATAATTTTGAAGGAATATAGGAATATTATTGATTATTCTAAAAAAAACTACTTGACAAAAAAATTAAAAAACGTAACTTTATTCTTCTATTGTAGGACGTGAGATATAAAAGATGATTTACCATTAATTAATATAATAATATTAAGTTTATAAATTAATACTAAACTCTAAAAACGAACAGTGCCCCTAAACAAAATAATTATAATATTAATCAACAAATTAAGTATAGTTAACTAAAAGCTAAAAGAACCTTATTAAAATATTTGAAAACTACATAGAAATACACTTTGACGGGCCAGGGGGATCTGAAGATTTGTAATGGGGTGGATCTGGTTGAGGACCTACTCGACTCTTCAAGGTCTTGGTCAGCCGCCAGCATCGTCCAAACATTGGCTTTTGACGTAGCACACTGTCGCCCATCCTCCAACCATACTCCCAGTTGCTACACTCTGCGAAGTAAAACCTCCTTTCGGGCAAAACTTTGCCGCGTTTGTTCAAATACTCCATCCTACCGTAATCCGGTTTTGATTTATAAAAGATCTCGGTGATCTTTGGGTCGACCGGTCGCATGATCGGATCTGTGTTTAAGTCAGTATTGGGGCGAACTAATCTTGGGTCGACTTTGGGGTCGCCTAGACCGATGTCAACGACGGAATGCCCATGGCGGAGGTTCGCTACTCCAGGGATAAAAGTCCCATCTCTTATGGGAACTTTTCGTCTGTTGTAACCAGCCACAATATGGTCTCTAGTGATGGTAGCCATGCCTTCAACCATGTTATGGGCAGTCACATCGCTTTCGAAGTAGTTAGTAGGTTCCCTGGTCAAAGTAGCCGCCTGTTGGATAGAGGCTTTATGTTTGTGGATCCAGTTGAGTCGCAATCGATTCTCCTTTTCATAGTTCTCTTTTAGAAAGATGATAACTGCCGGGTTGGTGATGTCTAGGAGAGGCATTTTGGTAAATTATTAAAAAACAGTTCAGTTTGTAACAAAATTCAATGTTGACAAACTGTCAAAAATTCTTTTTTTATAATGCCTAAAGGCCAAAGACAATATTCCAGTGGCTTAGATAACGTGACACTTGTAATTTCGAAATTTCTTCGCTCATCAACTTCGGCGTGGTTTTGGTCGCTTCGAAAGATTTTCTAAATTACCTACAACTGTCACGTTTTCTGTTTTAGATATTGGACTGTGATTTTTTTTTAACTTTCCTGCTCCGCCAAGGTTGACTGGGAGAAAATACCATAATTTTAATTATTACCTACTTTTGTACCATATTTAACGTGTAAAAGATGGATAAGTAAAGTATGAAAAACAAACAATTATTTCAAAATTTGTTTAATCATAAATAAATAACATTTTTGTTTGGAACAAAACAACCTCCATATTTATTCACACACCATACAACTCTTCATTTAGTGAATTACAGTTATTAATTCTCTAATTACTTTCTAATAATACTTACAGCGATTCTTAACATTAGGGTTGTACATATTTTATTACCACAATAATTTGAGATTTTTTTTTTTCAAGTAAATATCTAACGCTTATAGAGAGAATTATTCCAATTAGAAAATATTATAATATACAATTTTTCTTTTATGGCGAAATTGGTCAAAAGTTTTGTTTGGTTACAAAATTTGTATGGGAACGAAAATATAATTATCCAAACCATTCAACACTACGTACCATTTTGATGGTTGAGAGAGCCTTTGATGTTTTGGGAAAACTGACATTTTTGGAAAAATAATATTTCATTTTTATTTACAGCATTTATAGGAGAAATATAGTGAATTTTGATAAAGTTGATTAGAATAGTCTCATAGAAGGTAGACACATAGACAGCGTTAGAAATATACCGCTAAGAAAACGGTATATGAAATTAAAATGCTATCCCAACCATTGATTCCAATTGCACTCGTTAAAAGCGTTTTTAATGAAAATCTATCAATTTATATTAGAAATAGTCTCAACTATGAAACATGATCATTAGAAATTTTAATTAAACTGCATCTTCTTGGATCAATTTCAAAAAATAAAATTGATATTTAAAACATAGAACATTCTGCAGTTTAGCAATAATTCATATTTTTTCTATATGTTACGGTTAATGTGATAAATTGAAAATTATTAATAATAACCGGTTATTATGAATAATTACCGACAGTCGCGGTGAAAGTGATAAATTAATCACATTTAACAGTGATTATTTAATAATTCAACCTTAGTACTAACAAATTTCATAAAAGAGAACAACATCTTGTGTACGTGCTCGTGTACAGCCAAACTTTTGAACGTTTTGATATCATATATTAATATAATTTGGCATAATGAGTTTGGAATGTTTCTTGCATAATATTACTTTTCTATGATGCCTATAACATAATGTTTTGATTTAAAGTGAAAAATAGGTTAAGGTGCGGCGGGGGGGGGCCTTGGGGCACCCCTAAGCCGCCTATTTAGTTTTATACACACATAAATGACCTCATATTAATCACATTTACCAAATCATGCGGTAATTATTCATAATAACCGGCGATTATTCATAATTTTCACATTTATCACTTTGACCGTAACATATACATTACATAAAAAAATTTGATTATACATTTTGTATATTTTAATTGACATAATAATTATTAATTACGCGTTTTTATTAACGGACGACACAAACAGCAGGTAATATGATACAAAACAATTAATTGGAATGGTTCTTGCTACAACCACAAAAGGGGAAGGCCCGCTCGATTATATGCACCAAATGGGTTAAATATTGCAAAAAATATACTAATCAACATAATATTCAAAAAGTTTTCATTTACCTTTGCCTTCTTGCAAAAAGGATGTAATAATATTTTGTAAATGAACGGGAAAAAAACAATCAAAAATGGTTACAAAGGGTTGTTCGAAAAAACAATTAATCTCAGAAAAAAAACCAGATAAAAAACAGTTACAGAAAACGTAAGAAATATAGACTACAATAATGCTATTTCTATGCTACAGTATGCCATCATAACCGAGCGAACTTCTAGTCCCTTTTCCAGTGCTGCCAATACTTTAGTAGCCTGTGACGGAAAGCTTAACTAAAATCACCAATAGATTGCAACGATGACATTATCTTCTTAGGTTATGCGCGCACTGATAACATCTTTCTCTTTTACACTTTCATAAAGAGAAAGAGAGAGATAACATACTATTTGAACTTATCTATCCAAGAGACATACTGTCACGGTGACAAAAGTGAACCGTGCGCGCGCGCCTTTACAGCATCTATTGGTCAGAGTTTAGTCTCCCAAAAATCCACAAGCCACCAAATATCGGGCGCATCAAGCATCGTGGAATCTTACGCAGTTGCAATACGTACCATTTTGCAATACAATTGTAAAGCTTGATGTGCTAGCACTGTATTTGTGGTTTAACTGTCAGGCGTAAAACTATTGCGAGGCGGGCGTTCCGTACAGAGCGACTACAAAACTGAATATTATTTAAATCAGAACCCGATTTCATAATAAGTACATTACTTACCAAAAATTACGCTTCGTTAATAATTTAAGGTCCTATTTACATAATGTGCGATTAAAATTTTAAGAGATTACAATGTGCACGTGTCTATTCTGTTATTTTACAAGTTTGAAACAAATGTTAATAAAAATAAAAGAAATAAAAAGCTTATTTCTTAAATACTTTACAACACGTGTACATTATAGTCACATATTATTCACTATACCCTTGTCACATACACATTATATGGTTATACATTCATTTCCCGATATGTAGGTCATGATTCTATGTATCTGATGGATATATTTCACGCACAAGTCAAATTTTACACGAACATAATAATGCCAAACTCTATAAATATACATTTTAATACTCAAAGCTTGAATGTCTTATTATATGTTTTATGAACAAAAACAATTTAGCACTATTCAAAATTTTTGGTATTTTGGTCATATATTTGATAAAAACTACGTTAGACATGACGTATAGGCCCTGTTCATTAGTTTCAAATAATTCATCAATATAATATTAAATGTTCATTACGAGTATCTTAAATGATACGAAAACTATCGACACACGAATGACTTCATGTAATACGTAGGAATAGACGAATGAGGTAAATCAAAACATTTAGGTACATACATTATAAATTTCTTAAAATTATTCATGTAAAGCTAAATGAAGTGTACAAAAATAGTGCGAGAATCCTGATAACTTATCGATAAACGCCTTGCGTTAGGTGAATCATCTCGAATTCAACTAAATCATCATCTAACTACACGAATATCACACAACGTTGTTTGTAACGCAAGTACCGTTCACTCTCGTAAAGGACCTCGATTTCAAGCCAATAGGAACATGAAAAAATATGGCGGCAAAACATACGGAATCGTAAGCTCAATAAAACCCAATCAGTTACAAAACCGTAACTTATAAAATAAAAAGATAAACATCTAAAATGCAAAACTATATCGTTATTGAGTAACACATTGTGCTAATAGACACTAAAATGTATCTTTACACTAAAAACTTAACGTTGGACGATTTGGCTTCGCTATTGGCCTTTGAAATGAGGTTTGGACGCTATCCGCAAATAAGACGCGTTTCACTATATCACATAAATGTCCGTCTCATTTTGTATTTAGTTTAGCTCGTTCATGTTTGAGAACTTGCTGGAATCCCGCGGTATCGCTAGGACGTTGTTGCAAAGGAGTCCTACAACGGGGTTTTCGATATTTTCATATTTGGAGTTGGACTCTGAAGACAGACTCACGGCTCCGCTGCTATCGCCTTCGTAAGTGTTCTCTGTGTCATCAACGTTTTGCGAGCTGATGCTAGATTTGTCGTTTCGCTCGTTGATGTGGTTTTTCTCGAGACCGTACTCGATTTTGTCATTGTTTTTGTCGTTGTTCGCGAGGTCGATCCAATGCGCCCGATTGCTCTTCACTCTATCGAGCATTGGTTGTAAAGATGACGACAGTACTGCGAATGCCTGAAAAATAATATAGTTTTTTTTAGTCTAGTACATCTTTAAAATCAAAAGCTTAGCTTTGTAGAATGTTCATGATATTTACCTCGTAAATAGGCAAGCAAATCGTATCAATGAATTTGACTTGCATAGCAGGGAGTTCGTCTTCTTTGTCTCGGTTCATTATATCCTGAAACAAAATAGGTATTGTAAATATTTGTTTTCGTTCTCGTTCAATATGTACAGGTGATGCAATTTCAATTAAGGTCCTTTTACACTTCTTCAAAATACCCAATAGATAAGAAGTAGTAAGAGTATTGTTCGTAACAATTCAAGGGTAGGTGTCTCGATGGTGGCCTTATGACGGGCCAGGGCTTGGTGATGGCGGCGGTCTCTGGGCGCGCTACCAGCGACACTACGGGCGCGCTACAAGCGACACTCACTATGGGCGTCAGGTTGAGGTTGTGTCGCTCCAGGTCGCCCTGGCGGAAGAACTCGCCGGCCACGAGCGCGGCCACGCGGCGCTCGACGGGCCAGGGCTTGGTGATGGCGGCGGTCGCTGGGCGCGCTACAAGCGACACTACGGGCGCGCTACAAGCGACACTCACTATGGGCGTCAGGTTGAGGTTGTGTCGCTCCAGGTCGCCCTGGCGGAAGAACTCGCCGGCCACGAGCGCGGCCACGCGGCGCTCGACGGGCCAGGGCTTGGTGATGGCGGCGAGGTCGCACGCCGTCATCAGCATCGCCCGCAGGAGCCCGCGACGGTCCTCGCACTCGCCCCACGCGACTGTCACGCAGCGCTCGCTGCTCACCAGCTCGATGAAGGGCTTGCGTTTGCTGGAAACAAGTAATAATTTTATTTTAAAAAATATTTATTGACAGTCACACATTCTTTTTAAAATTCAGTGTCTTTAGTCCTGATTAGTGTCCGACCGAAACTAGTTTTACGACCGAAACCGAAACCGAAAACGAATTTCGGCAACGGTGTCTATTTCGGCCGAAACCGAAACCGAAACCGAAACTTCCTTACAAGGCTCATATTTTGAGGGAAAAATAAAGAAAACGTTATTATAATCAGTCAGTCTTTATTGTTTTCTCTTTAAATCACATAGATTTTCATGGTAAAACAAGTGTAGTTTCAAACCAGTAATAGTTTGCCTTCTAGGCTCGGAACTTCCTAGTGAATATAATTTATTGCACTGTTCACTTAGCTTTAGATAAATCAGATGGTTGGATCGCCTTGTCAACAATGCCAGCTGCATTTTTTTTTGTCTGCGTAAATATGACCATATCTCCGCTTACCGTTCTCAGCTTCAATGGCTGCCTCTCCCGCTTCGACGCAAAGTCAGAATTCTCTCTACCCTTTTTTAATTCTAAATGATCCCAACTCTCCTTCATATCTTAAGTCTCAGTTTAACCTTCTCAGCTCTACGCACTCACGTCAGCTCCGCTCCTCCAACAAGTCCGTTCTTTCCACTCCTCTTCACCGAACTGGTTTTCTCTCCGACTCCTTCCGTCTCCAGGCCATAAGGCTCTGGAACTCTCTGCCTGAAGAGACCAGGCAAGCGTCTAATAAGTTTTCTTTTAAAAAAATCTGTCCATAACCACTTCCTTTAAATGATTTCATCTTCATGAATTGTAATTTCAGTTTAACTCAATCATCTATTCTATGTATGTATTTATTTATTGTATATTTTATATATTATTGTATATTTTATGTATTTATGTAGCATATTTGTTTTTTTTTTTCTCTTTGCACTAGAAGTACCGCCAAACAAATTTCTTTTCTGCTCAACCCAAAGGTAAACTGGTCGAGAATGCTTTAGTGCATTAAGTTCGCCTTAAGTACAAATTTATTTTGGCATTAAAGTTTAAATAAATAAAATTGGCTCTGATCGGATTCATTCACTCATTCAACGCGCCGAACATGACCGATAACAGCGCGGAAACTCCCGAATGCACATTCGGTTTCGGTCGTAGTTTCGGCAAGTTTGCCGCCGAAAACGAAACTAAACCGAAACTCGTATTTTTACCGAAACTCAACCGAAAACGAAACCGAAACCGAACATTCGGTCGGACACTAGTCCTGATGATAGAACTAAGAAAAAAAAAGCCCGTGACAATAAGGGATTATTCCCACATCTCGTTCCTACCGCTGCAACTCCTATGTAGCCAGGATCTACAGCTTGACCGCTAATAAAAACCGAACCAGCGAAGGTCAAGTTTGTCTCGTGACAGTAGGACCACGGGTGAAAATTGAATGTAAATGACTACATGAATCAGTAATTACAACTCGACGAGCGAAAGATCCAGCCCAGCGATCTTTTGCATGTCGTCAGCGGGCTAGATATGACAAATCGAAGAGAGGATAGAATGAGGGAAACCTATGTCTAATAGTGGACTATTATGGGCTGTTGAGTGTACTTTGGGCAGGGCACATAGTGTGCAGAACTGACGGCCGATGGGGCAGCAAGGTTCTGGAATGGAGGCCGCGTACCGGAAGGCGCAGCGTGAGACATCCACCTACAAGGTGGACCAACGACATCGTAAAGGTAGCAGGGAAGCGCTGGACGCAGGCCGCTACCAATCGATCAACGTGGAAAGCATTAGGGGAGGCCTATGTTCAGCAGTGGACGTCCTATGGCTGACATGATGATGATGATGTGTGTACTTTAATGAAATCCAACAAATTTTAACCAACCTGAAATAAACAGCCAAATCGGTGGACAGTATAGCGTCTTCGAGCACTTTGACGACCTTCTCGTAGTCGTCCGAAGACAGATTCGCCAGGATCTGGTTCCCGGGCGAGTTGAGGATCATCAGGCACTGGTCGAAGTGGTGGTGCTCCATCGTGGATGTTGAGTACAGCTGGGCGAGCGGTGATGATGCCCTGGAAAGATTTATCAATTCGCTTTAAAATAGGGAATTTAAGAACAGGTGGAAAGATGACAACGACAAACATGTTTTTCTATGATTATGGTTTTGTATTTGGCCAAATCCCACCACCACCCATGGTTCTTCCTGCCTCACGGCGTACGAACCGAATCTAGGGAGAGCGCGCGGGTACTTACTCTGGGCTCTTTTCCCCGGGCGCTTTGCTTGACTCCCTATAAATTTCTCTTATCCATGTCCCTTCTCATTGTCAATTTTCCCCCTTCTGGAGCTTGACACCACAAATACGGTACTTCGCGTCGGGCTGCTAACGTTGATGAATGTCATCACTTCTTCTCATAACTTCGCCTGATTGTGTGCCAGGAGTGCGCGAACTCGCGCATCGCGATCCAATTACTACGACTACTCGTGAGGTCCTGGTGATAACAGGTATTGTATTTGGTCAGTACGCCGACGACCTCATAAAGGTAGCAGAAAGGCGCTGGATGCAAGCCGCTACCAAGCGGGCAATATAGAAATCTTTGTGGAAGGCCTATGTTCAGCAGTGGATGTTTGGGCAGTACAGGTCTGATATTGGACAGATGTATTGCTTGTTACATCATGCTCTCTCTACATTAGATTTCATCATTATCATCAGGTAATTTGGTCCCCACTGCAGGAGGACGACTCTATATTATTTACCAGGTGTAAATCAAATTAGCCTACATTCCTTATATTGGTCCTCTACTCTGCTGGAACTAGGTTTACGTAATCGCTAATAAGGCCGTTCGGGCAAGCTTGAAATTTTCAACAATTTTCTTTCCTCATATTCTGCTTCGGGTGGTTGGCAGTAGGGTGAAATTTTTATTGATTATAACTGCAAGAGCGGTCTGTGTATGTTGACCACTGGCTAACTGCTCGAGTGGCCGTGTACGGTGGGCCTAAAGCTTCAATTAAACTTGTCATTGGTCGCGCGTCCTGTCATTGGCCTATGATCTCATCGGCGATGGCGATCTGTACGCGTTGGTTTGGTTGAAGCTTAATAAAAAAATATGTACTTACTTGATCTGAAAAGAGTTATTGGTCCCCCGGTGATCAAGGTCGTGGCACAGGCAGCCGATTATCAGCGCCAGGCACTCCAGCTCGCCGAATATCTTCCACCACTGCGTCTCCTGCAATGTAAACCGCTGCGTGAAAAATTAATTATTTTATATTAGCATGCTTTGTACACGACACAACACATAGTTTGGGGACTGTAGGACTTGAATGAAGTGTGCTTAATGAGAAGCTGTGCTCGAGTCAAAAGAAGTGGATAGTAAAAAAATACCCACTGGCAAAAGCGTTTCTTGAACAGCAAATATTTTAGCAATCAAAGGAAATAATAATCAAAATAAATTGGTAACGTAAGCCTAACATACTCATGCTTAAACTCAAAATTTGTACTATGGAGAATTGGTTACTGAGTAACGGATCATCCGTAATAGTGATAGACATTAACATAGGGCAGTCTTTTCCAAATTTTTAGGGAGATTACATAGAGGTATTTTTCATTAAGGACATGCAAAAAATCAACTACAACATTCATCAACCATGTAAACTTACAAATGATTAAGATAGTATAAATAGCACATAAGGCACAAAAGATGCGTTTATGTGCCGAAAAAACACCTCTATCAGTCTCCTTTAAATTCTAAGCTATAATTAGTAAGTCATCAATATAAACTCACCGTCAGTATAGCGAACATCATTTGGGCAACATTGAAAGCATGCCTCCAGTTATGGTACGTCACATTCCTGTAGTTCTTCTTGACGCTCAATAACCACCGGCAGAGGACGCTGTAGTCTATATGGAAGCGTTCCACGAAGTCTAGATCTAGGAACATTCGCAGACATGCCGTGAGGGTGTCGTCGTCTGAGAGGTCTATGTCGTCGAAATCCAGCTCGTGGAGGCTGAAGTGGACTGATGATGGTATCCTTAGGGTCTGGAATGAAAGAATATTTAAATTAGAATTCATCTGATTAATTAGAGCTGCCTGAAAGACTAACGCCCGTAATCACAAACATCACTTTGAGGTCTCACAGTGCGCGTGGACGCTCGCTCAGGGTGATGAACCAATCACAGATCTCTATTCAACGCCATTTGCTGCTACAATTAAGCAAGCATCGTTTGTGAATACGGGGTATGGCTGAGTTGCACCACCATACTTTAATGGTAACTATAACAATAACCTGTGTTTTTTGTATGGAGTTTTACAGAGTTTTGACGTTTGTTAAAGCAGGTAAGATGGTGCAACCAAGCCCTAGAGTAACAATTGGGACAGTTAGAATTTAGAAATCGCCTCTCGGAGCGAATACCTACAATCTAAACAAAGAACGCCGGGTCGAAGCGAATTCGGAATCACAATTTATCAAGCTTGTAAATTTGTCTAGGCTGCTCCCTTCAGATGGAAATTCATTTAAGGCTTGATTGAAAAACGGAAAATCGATACCTAAGATCCAATAACTATACTTAAAATTATAACTGGTGTCAACAGACCTAATTAAAACACAAATCATTAAATTAATTAAGAGCTAATATTGTTATTTAAAGTTACAGATTTCCTCGAATGGCCACAAAAGTGGCCGAAGCAACCACTTCAGACATAGGTTAGGCATTACGTGATATCCAATACCTCTTTGAAAAGGTAATTTACAATAAATTCCAGTGAATACAATTTTTGCTCGAGAGAAAACCGGATAGATTTGGATTTTTTGTTCAACTGCTCCAGACAGAGAAAGGAAATGGCGAGTCACTAGCTTGCGCGCCAATTTCTTATCTCCTACATTTTAAAATACGAATTTTTTCTAGAAATACGTTTGCGCAGAGCCCACGCAAAATTTAAACTGTTCGATTTGAAAGAAAAAAGACAAATGACTGTCGCTATGTGTTAAGCTTTTTTATTTTTCATGTCTATTGCGCCAGTATTTTAAGTATCGATGTTGGAGTATCGATAATAATTATCGAAGCGATTATAAATAATCGTGGGAAATGACAATTTATTCATAATCAAAATCAAGATTAACTTACCCGTAACCGTTGAGCGTCGTCTAACGAAGCGGACGCGTGGTAACTTAACACCTGGAATTACACAAATCGCTCATTAAAAATAATGAAACCGATAGGTGATCGATAATATCGGAATATCCTTGCATTAATGAAGGCACAGAAATGTCACGAGTCATGATCAAAGGCTGTGGATAATGTTAATTGGTCTAAAAATGTATCCTATAATTTTGCCCTTCGGAAAATATCTCAATATTTATTACTTGTATACGCCTACTTCAGGACGCTTACACACGTCACACGTCCCAAATTAGTTATATTTCCCAATAATATAATTAAAGGGGGTGTTGAAAATTTAAAAGAAGCGGTGGAAAAAATTAAATAACTTGTCACTTATGCAGGTCTTTACATTTACTATGTCTGTGCTGTGCAGGATAGCCGCCGAAAATAAATTGCCTCGAGAGTAACTTGTAACTTGCATCGTTACACGTTGGCTGTTATTGAGATGTATGTCTCTGCATTGCCACTATGTTTATTTTATTTTCTAGTTTTATTTAGGCACCGATACGGTCTTTATTTTTTATACAGGTACCTTAGAATACCGCAGGTGCCATTCAGGTACCTTCAGAGTAACAATATAAAAAGGCACCGTAACCCTCGGAAAAGCACTAATTAACACAAATCAAATAAATCAAATCAAATAAATTTATTTGCTTAAAACATGGTGATATACATATATATGGACAACAAACCTACACAGTGTCAGCTCAAAACTCCGCCACAAGAGTGGCGTTGTCAGTAGCCTTAATTAAATCTTCCTGCGTGCAGTTGTTTGGGCAATCCGGCTACTGGGATTGCAATTAACTGGGACCGCGGTCCCAGTCGCTAGATCCATAAAAAAATAATATTTTTCTTCCAGCGACTAGGACCACTCACAGATAACTTAAAAAAGATTATTATTCAAGCCAAAATCGGTACAGTACTAAAATTTATGAGTGGTCTCAGTCGCCGGAAGAAAATTATTAATTTTTTGCGGATCCGGCGATTGGGACCGCGGTCCTAGTTAATTGCGGTAAACCTCAAAAAAGATTTTTTTTTATGTGACAGGAGGCAAACGATCACCTGATGGTAAGTGATTACCGTCGCCCATAGACACCCGCAGACCCAGGGGCGTTACAGGTGCGTTGCCGGCCTATCGCCAGCGTATCTTCGCTCTCCTCTTGAATTAGATTTGAAGAAGCTACTCACATCAAGCGTGACGCTCTGCTTGGCCATGGCCGTGATGGCTTTCTCGTACATATGCGTGTTGTGGATGCCCATCCCGCAGAATATCGCGAACGCCTCCACGAAGTTCTCGTCGTTTTTGGTAAATAACAGCTCGTCGAATTTGTTCACCAGCTGGAAGGTAAATTACTGGTGTTATAAAGTCGTCAATGTATAGAGCACTGGCAGACGCAGGCTTGGGCTGTGTAAAATTTTTTAATAATAAATAAATAATGCCCGTTTTCACCATCAATCCCTAATTTTTAAGTGACCCCTATGACATCAAAATTCCTGATAAGTGTTACCATAGGGGTCACTTACAAACGGGCAGACCGAGACTGAAACGGACTGCACGTCAAGTTTTGATAAACAATATTTTCAAGTGACAATTCATATTCGAAACTACACAAATCTGAACTAATAATTTGTCTGAAAATTAGTCTTATCGTTTATCTAAAAAATCCTTTTACGTTTTGGTGTCATTAACGTGTTTCGCAATACAAAGCGTAACAATTCCGCCTTCCTGATTTAATTACGTCAGGCAACTCCCACAACGGCCTCCGGTATAACTGATAATGCGTCCCGCACCGCGTTAAGTAGCAAGTCCACAGAAGTTTTCCCCGTCAAGAAAGTGTTGTAACGGTTCCCAACAGTGGTACACGGACCACCGGTGGTCCTCAGGAGTTAAGATATGGTCCGCGAACGAGGTCCCGGCTAATCCTGTCGGACCCCCATTGAGCGTGACGGTCCGTAAGGCTCCTTGGTCATTTAGTACCCAAGGCTCCGACCACTATGCGGCAGAAGGAAAACCTCAGGTGTTTAGTGGATTCGAGCCTCATGTAGTCTGCTGCCCCCTGGTGGTAGATATGTGAACACTTCCTGGGTTACAAAAAAATAGTCCGCAAACGATAGACTTTCGCGTGTCATGAGAGAGTTTATGTAATAAGTATTTACCGAACTTGTAAAGAAGAATGCATGCTCAAAAATCTTACTATGAATGTACTTTCTAAATCAAGATGTCTTCCTTTTAAATAATATTTATTTTAGATACTATTTGGTTTTAGTTTAGTTACAATTTTTTAAATGGTCCTGCGAATAGTAAAGATTAGTGGTCCCTGGTCCAAAAAAGGTTGAGAACCACTGCAACTGTTATAATAACGAAATTAAGAAAACAAGTTGCAAAGTCCTTTAAGACGACCCCTCGGGCATAATCCGCCATTGAGCTTACTTTACGCGCCCATTGTCATACTCTTTGAGTGTGTTAGCGAAATGAGTGTGGTTTATTGAGTTGACTTCTCATAATGTTGGTATTCACTTGGGTGTTTTCTGTGTAATTACTAGATCTTATTCTGGAGTAATATTAAAGATTTGGAACTTATGATGGTCATCATATAGGCATGTATTTAAAAAGGTAACTTGCCTTCTTACATTTGGACCCTAACAACGCTTTGAGACAAACATTAGTAAGGACTTAGAAGAAACGTTTAAACAAACTCAGTCTCCCAATAACTAATAAGTTTGCTTGCTAAGTTGTCGTTCCCGTGGATTTGTAAAGCTGTAAACATTGTAAAGTCTCACCAAAATTCGTTCAATATTTTTTACACGAAGAGTTAACACAAACATCTGTTTTTTTATTGCAACATTGATAACTCTGTTGATTTGGTTATCGGTACGTATACAAACATTCAAACCTAACGAGCCTTTTACGCGCACATTTTCATTTCACCGCAAAAATACGTTTCAAAGCGTTGTACGTAATATTTTCCGTTTGACCGATAGATAAGGCAAAAGCAATTCTGCATAATCAAACTCGTTTGAATAGCAAGCTAAAAGTTTAATGGTGCATGGTCCATTACTTCCAATGCTTACCTATTCTATGATATTTCGCTCTTATGTGAGAAATAAAAATGCTTTTGGTCATAACGGTTGGATATTTTGGGAGTTGTAAGGTCTCCCAAAAGACATTTCAAGGGTTTTATCTGTTCGGTATTCATAATGTTACATTAGTACATCGTTCATCATCATCAACTACGTGTGCATGTAGTACCTACGAACGTATGTGCGTTTTTTGCATTATTATTAGTAGGTACATACGTGAATATAATGTAGTAAAAGAATGGTTCAACTGGCATTCTAAAAAGTATTCTAAGTATATGTAGTAAGTCAGTCTTTTTCCCTCGTAAAATCTCACTAGCATTATGCTGTGCGAATAGCCTGTTAAAAGCCTTTAAGAACGAATGAGTCTACAACGGAAAGCATGGGACTTCAGTTTTATTTCGCAAATAAATTAACTTCGAACGGAGTTAGTCCAAAATGTAGTGTCGCATTGCGCAACAATTTCGAATAAACAGTTTAATTTATCCGAATTAAGCCGAGAGTGGAGACTTTTATATGAAATTTCATAATTGGGACGAGTTCAGCGGTAGTTTAAAGTTGGCATTAAGGATTTGCCACACTGGATGCGGTCTGCGGTCAGGTCAAAGTGAACGCAGCCCGCATCATGTATGTATAACATTGTTGGGCAGGACAATCGGTCAGCGATCCAGGCGGGCTAGGATGCGCGCCGTGATATATTTTATCGAGGTTAAAATGTATGGGGTCATTCCATGACAAATGTTACCGAGGCTGAAAAACTAAATATGTACTTTTCGCATTAAATCTGATGAATTTTGAAAGTAAACATTCCAAATTATAATGTGCAATAAAAAAAATCTGAAAGAAACAAGTAATTTTTAAGTTATTAATCTTCAAAGTCTATACTTAAGTCAACTGTCTGAATGATCATTTTCTCTCTAATTATTAGTAATTCGATTTAAAAAAAACTATCAATCTGTGAACCGTTTTGCCACTATATGATTTGAGGGTATTTATCATAGTATTGGTAGATAGCGTCATAGTCCTGAAAAAATTGATTATCATCAAGTTTTAAGTGTGTTTTCTCGTTACTTCGGCGATGTAACACCCGAAACAAAAAAACAGGTATTTGCTTTATTATTGTACCTTACACATGGATTAGGATAACAATATTTGGTAAAAGTAAGGTCATGGTAGTAATGATTTCAAATACTAACTAATATCTGAGCATGATAATAATTAAGTGTGTTTTTTTCTTGATTAAAAACTGTAACACCCGAAACGTTTCGGGTATCACATTTTTATTTAATGTCGATAATGTGTGTATATTGCTTGGAGAAGTCAAAAAGTATTACTGTGAGGGTCCTTCCACCTCCCTCTAGCGCTGGCATCGGAAAACGAGTCATATTTCTCTATTTAAGATTTTTTTGAAATGTTGACTTAACACTAAAATTAAGGTATTGCTAAAAAGTCTCGATGTTCGACATTTCCAATAAATATCGTAATTAAAAATTAAAGTAATGCTATTTCAAGCCAAAAACAATAGAAAAAGCTATATTTTGAGGAAAAATTAAACTTGAACTTTGTATATTTTTTAAAAAAAGGTGCTTCGTAATTTCAAACCAGAATTAGCTCTATTTGTGTTTATTTGTTGTACTCCTTATTTTGTAATACCTAGAGACTAATAAAACACCGATTTTATTGATAAAAAGCGTTGAATTTTCGTACTCGTAACACCCGAAACAGAACCATTGTAACACCCGAAACAAAGAAAAAAATTATAAAAAAATAGTAAAACGTTTTATGTAACAGTGATTGTATATTACATGGTTTGTAAATTTCATACTTTAGAAGTCCTGTAAGTTTAAGGTATGATTCCTTAAGAAAATTCGCTAAATTTCGAGTAAATGCAGCAACAGTCAGAACATAGAGGCAAAATCTCGTAACGCCCGAAACGCACACTTTTCGACTCATATTTTCATTATCCTACATTCTAAGCTGTACAAACTTTATTATTTAGATAAAACAACTAAAAACGGACAGATTAAGGCACTAACATTATTAAAATACTATTTCAAAATACATGAAATTGTTGAATATGTGTGTACGAACGTAACACCCGAAACGATGGAATGACCCTATGGGCAAAATCGATAAAATGGTGTGATAACCGCTTGTCGCGGCGCGCATCCTAGGCCTGGCAAGACAATCTGTCAGGATTCGTGAAAAGGCAATCTGCCACGGTGCGGTTTGCGTTCTTTGCTCGTGCCTGCTCCTGCACCATCAGATTGCATCCTTTGGGCGCATTAGGGCTAATTCTCATTATGGCAACCGACTC
The DNA here is from genome assembly GCF_004193835.3 of Ostrinia furnacalis. NCBI lineage: Eukaryota > Metazoa > Arthropoda > Insecta > Lepidoptera > Crambidae > Ostrinia > Ostrinia furnacalis. The sequence goes on along the minus strand of NW_021137632.1, from coordinate 126,745 downwards.
GCTAATGGACCACTTCTCACTATGGCCACTTCTCATTAGGGCTACTTCTCATTAGGGCTACTTCTCAAATACAAAATGCCGACAGAACCGAATAGAGACCAACAATGTCGTTCAATACCTGACCGCAGACCGCATCCAGTGTGACAAATAATTTAAAGTTGGCATTATGGCTCGCTTTTCAGGAAGCACGATATTTTCTGGATTTACGCTAAATGTAGGCTGGGTGTTAGGTTATGTGCGTAAAGTAGGTCGCGTGCTGTGTGGATAATTTAAAAAGCTTTTTAGAGGTCGCTCTTAACGACCGTTAACGTAAATTTACTTTCAGTAACAAAATCTTTGTCTATAAAAAGTTATAAGACTGTATAAGTTTGCAAGTTAAGATTTAAGCACTTGATAAAATATGCAATTTGCGCTATGCGTAACTGCCGTCGTCGCATATGACCGCTGTGCGCTATATTTTTATTAACAATTTTATTGTGGCCACTCGTACACGCCTGAATTTTTCATTATTCATTTGAATAACTTTGGGATCTCGTTCCCAGTGACTTCATACGTTATATTGGACTTTTTATGTTATATTTATGTTAGACTCCGCTGGGAAATTGGGACTTCCAACATTTTACAACGGTTATAATAATAAACTAGCTCATTTAGGTCACCGGCGAAGTTTTTTTTTTTGGTAATTTTGGAGCGAGACCTTTTTTTTAGAAATGTAATGAAGTTTTAGGAATCAGCCCACACCGTGCCTCTTGAATATTAGGTTTGAAATAAAGTCTTAATTAATGCTTTTAATTTTATTTTTAGGTGTATGTTCCGTTGAAAACAAGCATAAATGAGTAGGTACATACATAGCCCTCATTGTGGACTGTACAACGCTTAGATACAATCTAATGAAATACCTCTGCCACAATACCACGCATGAAGGTGCTGTTTCTCATACGAGAACTAACATAAATATATGAGCTTGGTTTCGTGAAAAACTGAAAATTGCAATTCAAAGTTCCAAAGCAATCATTATTTCTGTGAATTTTTTTGAAGCTTCAGAAAACTTCATTAATTAATATGCAATCAATATTTTCACAATTAAAAATCAAAACAGCTGGAGCAGCAGCTCACAGCTGGAGTGACCATTCTAGTGTCAAAATTAAATGTAAATCTTAGTTTCCGAACTCCCGGAAAATCATGACGAAAACAGTTGATCGCAATATAGTGGGTTCACGATAAATCGTTTGCTAACACCAAACTTGCTCGCAGATTGTAAATGACCTTTATAACTCAACCGGAAAAATTCAATTTCTCATGATCAGGAATAAGGTTATAAATGGGGTTCAATATTAAAATGTTTTTCTAGTTTGAAAGTGGGAAAAATTTTGGTGACAAAATATATTCTTACTCGTTTAGGTATACCGCGCGCAACGAAAGTTGAGGCTAACACATACTCACATTGATTTAATACTTGAATTCAGAACACACAAATCAGTCAAATACGCAAAACGTCAGCGCGACAAATGTACACACATAGAAAACTTTGCTTGTGTTGACTGCCTCAACTCTTGCTGCGCGATCTATAAATTAAATTATTTGAATCCCTTGACACTGGCACACGATGCCATAAAAGAAAAAGATAAAAAAGTAAGCGTTATTATCATACCTGAATGACTCCAATGATTCTTCCTTCGGAATTCTTGATGGCCATGCAGAGGATGGTGTTGTGTTTGAACCCTGTGCCTTCGTCCACAGACGGGTCGAAACGTGCGTCCAAATACGCATCTGGGATGTTCACGGTCTGCGAAGGTAGATAGATATATTACTATACTTTATTGTACACCACATAAGACAAGAAAAGAAAAAAAAATATACAAAAGAGACGGTCTTATAAAGCGATCTCTTCCAGACAACCTGGAGATTAGAAGATTACGTTACAAATTAGAACATCATTATTCAAAGCTCTTAAGGTCGTAATTTATGGCTAAAATGGGATAAGGTTTAAGATTTATCATTTTGGTTAGTTGGAGTAATTAAACATCGGTGTTTAGGACAGTTTACATTAAATATATAGGGTATATTATCTATATATATAAAAGAAAGTCGTGTTAGTTACTCCACTTATAACTCAAGAACGGCTGAACCGATTTAGCTGAAAATTGTCAGGGAGGTAGTTTAGAGCCAGGAGAAGGACATAGGATACTTTTTTATCCCGTTCGAAATTAAAAAAAAAGTCTGCTTATTTATTGCCATTAAGGCGGAACAAAGTTCGCCGGGTCAGCTAGTCTATTTATAATATAAAAGAAAGTCGTGTTAGTTACACCACTTATAACTCAAAAACGGCTGAACCGATTTAGCTGAAAATTGTCAGGGAGGTAGTTTAGAGCCAGGAGAAGGACATAGGCTACTTTTTATCCCGTTCGAAATAAAAAAAAGTCTGCTTATTTATTGCCATTAAGGCGGAACAAAGTTCGCCGGGTCAGCTAGTATAGTATAAAGGGTTATTTATGTTTTTGCAATAGATTAGATAATAATATAACTTTTTATTCATCATCAAGTCAGGCCTCTACTGAAGAAGGAGCACGACCCTCTCTAATTTACCAGAAGAAAATGAAGGAATTCGAAAACAATACGTCAGTTTGCTAAAGTAAGATGGTGCAACCCAGCCTTAGTGTAGGTAGGCTCGTATCTACAAAAATACTATCAACCTTCAAGCCACGAATGAATATTCTGGTCAAGCTCGCTGCATCATAGATAGGGTCGCCTCGAGCTACATTTTTAAGCAGGTCATATTCTTTTTCTTCCATCGTATCAACTTACCTCGCCAGTAGTAGCGACGTAGCCCGTGATGCCGATGTTGATGGGAAACCGGCTCTCGTAGGGCGAAGTCCGAGGGGTCCCGGGCTCCGCTTCATCGCCGGCCTCCAGGTCGAACACCCGCGAGAAGCTGCCTTTGGACGCCTCGTGGACTAGAAGCACCTGGGGAAAGGGAAAGATTATCATTTTTTCTGACAATATGAGGATTTTTAATTACAATATGAGGGTAGTTAAAAATTTTCAAGTTCGCCAGTCGGCCTGTGACCACGGCTGCAGCATCGCAGCCGAAACGTCAAGCCGTGAGTACATAATGTAACTCATTAATAAACGTCGCGTTAAGACCCGTGTCTTACTATTTAGTTGAAATGGAACGCGAAAGTTTAAAATCTTATAGGTATTATCATTTTTTCATGTCATTATTATCATCATCATCAAGTCATTGAGTCTGCACTGCAGCACAAACTGCAGGAACACGACTGTCCGATCTACAAAAAGCAAACAGAGCAAACTTTTTTTTACGTTTGGCCAAGTAAAATTGAAGATGTTTTTTATTTTGGTCTCCAAGTAAGCTAAAAAATCACCACAATAGTCCATCTGCTTAACTCAGTCAGTGCCTTAGGTATGAGAGCGACAGGGGAGGGTGTTTTTGAGACGTCAAATGTCAGCGAGACTTCAGATACCTAAGCTTCAAATTTGTATGCTTTGTCACGTCATAATATATTATGTCAGGTGCGGCGTTGCCAGACGTCCCGATTTTGGCGGGACGTCCCGATTTATATGTCCCGCGCGGGACAGGCTCGGTCCCGCTTTTCGGAGAGAGACACTCACTTCACCAGACTATTGTTTGAAACGCCATATTTTTCTAAAGAATAATATTTTTTTTATTTCGATTTGTTTTTTTTTTTTATTCTAAAGACGAATTTAACGATAGAGTAAACCTGATTTAAAACATTATTTTTTTGTTAAAATACATTTTCTCTGGCTACTTTTGCTATCTATTGTCACGTAAACGTAATTTTAAGTCAAATAAAAAGAAATATTTGAAAACCTTTGATTGTATACGTTTTTTTACTATGTCCCGCTTCTGACGGACGAATCCCGGTATTTTCACTCAATAAGTACCAAAGTCCCGACTTGGCGAAAAAAAAACTGGCAACGCTGATTTGAAAACTGGCAACGTTGATGACAACCCTCCCGTAACCTCCTATATACCTCAGGCACTAACTAGATCTATAGTCAGCTTATTATGAAGTGCCTAACATGGTCATAATAATGCAACTCTCATCAAAAACACGGTGTTATTGATACGGAAACACAATGTAAATTAGAAGAAAATATGTAAATCAAATGCAGTACCGTAGCCTAAGCTCATTCATTTAAATGGAAATTGAGTTCAAACATAATTTCAAAGTCCAAAGTATAAATTTAACTTTAAAACTGGAATGTGACAAGGAATCTAAGTGGTTAAATTGTAACCTCTATAAATACAACTCGGCAAATTAGGGGTTTGGTGCCCTTTTCCTATACAGGGTGTTAGGTAAATGGGTATATGAGCCGACACTAGCCCATGTTAACATGGGCATATAAATGGTATGGTGAAGTAGTCAGAAATTTGATATCATCATTTTATTTTTTTTAATTTTCATACAAAATAAATTTTATGAAATCCGATTTGTATGAAAAATAAAATAATTAAAATGAAGATATCAATTTTCTGACTTCACCATACCATTTATATGACCATGTTAACATGGGCTAGTGTCGGCTCATATACCCATTTACCTAACACCCTGTATACATAGGTATGATGCGGATTTCGGAACGCATGCGGATCTGCTCCGCATGCGGGCTGTCCGCATTTTTTTTATTTCTTAAACTAGCTGTTCTCGCGACTTCGTAGCTACTTACGCGTGTTAATTTTTTTTAAATAATTTTTACCGGTTTTGCAACATTTTTCTTTATTGTTCTGGTCCTAATGGCATACGGCAGTAGGGTGTTGTGATATAGTCTAAAGCCTTCCTTGATAAATAGGCTATCCAACACAGTTTTGTTTTCAATCGGACCAGTAGGTCCTGAGATTAGTATAGTTGACTATGACGCGGGCTACACACTCGCAATCAGCAGCGTGATTATCTGCCACAGATTAGAGAGACCAGATCCGCACGCGTAACCAAAATCCGCATCACACAAAGGCACTTAAAAGAAGTTTAGGTTTTGAAAAAGATCAAACAGTCTATTTATACCATTATAATAATCATGGCGTCAAAACATCGAAAGTCTTTTCTAAGAAACAAGTAAATGGTAGAAAGAAAATAAAACAAAAAGATGTTTGATTACATTTGTTTTGTAATTTATTCTTGTACAAAAGACGGAGTTGTTGTCTCCCAATATTTATGCTTTTGCGTCTCGTAAATTAAAGGTTTTCTTTGGAAACCATTTTCAGAGAAGAAATCTTAATAAATTAATTATAAGGGAAATATTATGTCATTTTATTTAAAAAGCGGTTACTACACTATATCAGAATATTATGATGAGTAAGTTTATTTTGATTAGCTTCTAACCGATTTTCTTGTTGGAGTTGGACTTAATTCGCCAAGCAAACATGGAAGGGCCTCTCTAGTAGGGTTACTATCCATCACGATTTGTTGGGACATGCCCAGACTTCGTGTTTTCCTTCTAGACTTTGACCTGTCCTGTAATTTGTAAGCAGAAGAAAAATCAATTTCGTGCACCCATATCTATAAAAACTAGAAACGTTACTGTAGTGACTGCTACATACGTAAATGTTTTAGGCTTTTTTGACATTTGTGTGGTAACCCTAGTCTCTAGCCGCCAGACCAGATGTCTATTGATCTTAACCGCCACTGAAAGACTAACAAATAGTCCCAGACCGAAGTTTATTTATTCCGAAGATCGAAGTGTTTACAAGAGGATAGTTTGTTTGGTTTTAGGGCGTAACTTAGGTTTAACTTAGAACAATGTGTAAGTCTGCAAATCCTGTCGAGTTCAGTAGAAGGGACGTAACAGGCTAGTGCCTGTTAGGTTAATTTGTGAGGTTAATTCTAAATGTCGTTTTTGTATTTTTCAGATATATCTGCCTCTGTCGCTCATACTAGCGTCTCAGAGTAAGAGGGATGAATAGCTCCGAAAACACGATAAAGTTTCCAGGATTTTTCAAAGGCCGCCGCCGCAAAAGTTCTCGTGGTTTTTCAAAGGCCGCCGATCAAGCAGCCATGCATGACATGAAGAAGAAAGAGGCCTGCCGCATCCAGCTGCTTTCCCTAACTTTCATCAGATCAGATCATCGGTTCATCTGGTGGGTAGTCTGCCGATGCGGCATGGTGGTCAATATAGAACTTTTCATTCAATAGCATTCATTCCGTTATCTTTTAAAGGCTACTTTTTTAATTCAACCCAGGCATCGCCAAGGGAAATGTCTAGTGTGTCTACACAAAGAGCTCAAAACTTTTCTGCTGATCCTCCAAGATAATTTTATTGAAAACGCGCCATTATGAGGATATTGCTTTTGAAAGTGACTATTAATACGATTTGATCCCTTTTACGATAGTCTCAGACACTTAGACAGCTCGTAATGTTCAAGATAAGTGGTCTCTCCCACATAAAATAGCAAGATTTACGTGTAAACTGTTAAAATGTGACATTTAAAATACATATGCTGCCTCGTATATTGTGTTGATTTATCTATTTAAAGGTAGGTATTAAATGTAAGATAAGTACCTAAGTTAGTTCTTGTCTTAATACCAGTACTTCTAGGCCCGGTTTCCACCAAGATGGTGCCAGTGTTGGGCCGTCAATTTTTTTTATAGAATTTGACAGTGGCCAATGGCGGCGGCGCGGCGCAAAGCTGAGCAGAGAAGTGGCAATAATGAAGTCTGATTGGTTATTCAAAACCCTTCTGCGCTCCGCATTGGTGGAAACCGGGCCTTATACATACAGGGTGTCCCAAAATTTGCACGTCACACTGACACCAGAGGTAAATGAGCTTAAGACGCATCTAATAAGTAGGTAATTTAGTGCATTTTTAAAAATAACTAATATGAGTCATAATTCAAAACTCAACAAACTTTTCTATGGACAAAATAAAATTGGTCATCTTAAAACTTATGAAACTTTTCTATGGATATTTAAGCTTGTTCGATGCGTCTTAAACTCAGCTGCCTCCAGTGTCAGTGTGACGTGTTAATTTTAGGACATCCTGTATAAAAGTGGAGAAGGGTTTAGTTAGCAGCTACGTAAAACGCTCTGTGAAAGTAGCCCAAAGTAAAATATACTTCGTTTTCGATATCACCAGCAAACAAAGGTAATTTAGTCCGCGGAATTCCATTTTGGGCCAGGTTTACATTGGCCAACCAACCGATTTAATCTAATTTTCCGAGCCGATTTGAATGCAAATTTTATTGTAAAATCGTATCGTGGGAAATAATTAACAGTGTAAATATTATCCCAAAATATCTTTGTAAGTCCCACGTTCAAAATGGGAGCCGTTGAGATTCACAACGGTCCCGTTGTGGAATTAGTTTAATTTCGATGTTCTATTAAATTCGTTTTTATGGTTTGTTTACAAAACAATACTATGGCCGTAATAAACAAATAGAGGAACGAATTTCGGGTTAGCGTCAGTTAAAATGATTGACCAAGTAACGTTGAAGTAGACATTTTATCAAGTTTTGTCTGTCGAGACACTAGACACAACGGAAATTGTTCGAGGCTCACCGGTGAGCTGCGTGGCGTCCAACGTGTTAAATATTTTAAGACTAAAGGATATTAATATACCCACCCACCAAAAATCTAGCCAGCATGCTTCAGATCACGATATTTATATTATTTATTTATTTATTTATTTATTTTATAGAAACCAACAGCGATACATTGAAAATATTAGTTATAAGATTTAGACTGATAGTATAGCCAATGAAAGGTTTCCCTTTTTATAAAAGTACATTGTTGTTGGGAAAAAATATTATAGAGCCTATTTGATAATAATCAGTTTGGGAGTGAGGATGAGTACGATATACTTAATCAATCAATTTTCTCAATCGAATCGGTAAATTTTCTCTAAATATATCTTTAATTTCCACTTAATGAATAAAATTGTCCATATAAATTATACAAATAACCTTCAGACTAGACAAAGTCTGGCCTAAACAATTATAAATTCACATGATAATGTTTGGAAAGCAAATAAAACCATTAGATACAGATTTTAATACGCAAAGCTTAATATCCGTCAAATTGAACGTACACACTTTCATAAAAAAATATTAAATATCTAAAATGCCATCATCACGAAGGAACATTATAAGCGAAAATCAGTCGCAACTCCAACCAAATAGTGTTATTAAAGGAAAGATAATATCGGGTAAACTAACTAAAGTGCCGTCAGAGGACATCGACGGGCGTTATACCACAGTAAAATAAAAATAGTAGAACCTTAACAGCCTTTTCTAGAAAGAGCTGTCAACTCTAAGCCTAGGCGCAGACCACCGATTTTCAGTTGGCCGATAGTTGGTCCCAATTTTTAATTTGTATGAAGAATCGTCTGATACCACATCGGTGTAATGTGCGTACTTGCATACATCTCCATACTGATTAACAGCTCGATCCAACAATCGGCCAACTAAGGTCTGCGCCTAGGCTTAAGCCGAGTCGTGTACTCGTACTACACAATTTTATAAGTCATCAAAAACGCGACACACCAATACATTTTGTAAGTACAGAAAAAGGAATCGCACGTATCACAACTATTTATTTTCCCGATGTTTTTATTCCGTACAGCACTCGTCTGTTAAGCTGACTAGTGATTTATTTGAAAACGGATTTAAAGCTTGTTTGCCATCGCGCGCTTTTGTGAACGCTAAAAGTTCGCATACAAACTCGTACAATATGACTTACTATTATTTTTTACTGTGACTATACTACGCATCTGCGGAGAGATCTTTAATAATTGCGTTTTTTCTTGGAAGATGTCCAATAAACTATTGTTAAGTGAACATTGGGGGAGCTGTATGGATTGATACTTTTCACAAAGGCGCAATTATTGCGAACATTTTGTTTGTTGAGATAGGTCTAAACGACCAAGACTTTGTAAACGGTTAATAGAAAATGAAAGTGAGCCAAGAATTGAGCAAATAATTGTGTAAATGTTCTTTCATCTTATTTTTTCAGCTTGACATGCTTGTGTAACTTGCTTGTTTAGACTAAGTTGTAGATGCTTATAAATACTAAAATGTTTATTTTATTTGTATAGAGAACAATAGTGTCTGGACAAACATCAAGAGGATTTAAGACACTATTTAATCAGAGATGTAACGGTTAAATTATATGTAATAAATAAATAAAAAAACTACGTTACATCAGGCTTTATGTATTGGTATTACACGTCATCTGTATCCGACATCGCGATATTCAGTTCTACGATTACTCATAATAATAATACGTAATTTGAGCCAATATTATTATATTGGGACTATACAGACAGGGTGACTGGTAATTAGTGGCGGAGCCGTTAAAGGGAAGTAGTCTAGGGTTATTCTGACAGATATCACTATGAGACCTACCTACCGTCCTTATTTATGTTTTTCTTTAGCAGTTTTTGCATAAAACAATGACAGTTACGAAGATTTAACAATTAATATTACTTATTTAGAATTATCTTTGTTGCAAAACAAAACAAAGTAAGTCCAAATCTATTTTTTTTTTAGGATTTATTACTATTTGAGTATTTTTGATTACACTCTTTACCTAAGTAGGAATATCTTGGAAAGGGTTATTAAACAGTCACCCTGTATACGTAAATATTCAGTACATCTTTTTATTTCTATCAAATTATAAATTCAGATTGTTCTTATCACAAAATCTATTTTTAAAGCATCGACCATTGTAAATTTTGGTAGCGTGTTTGCATATTAATTAATCGTAAAGTAATAAATAACGATCCCTCCAATAAACAAACAGTTTTATATCGGCTATATTTCGAACTGAGATACCAATTTTTCGGGCATTTGATTTGTTGTTCAAATCATAAAATTGGTTGAACAATTTCATAATATTTTTAAGTATTATAAATACTTTATTCAGTATCGCTGTTTGCGGAGAAACCATAGGTAAGTATTGCCGCAGCAAAAAATACAAAGAATTTTTAATTATTTGGTTGAATGAACCTATTTTCTCCTCTATTGGCAAGAACTATTTTGCATTACAATATTAGGTATTAGGTTAGGCGGCTATTTTTTGAAATGGCAAGTTTTTGCTATCTATAAAAACAAGACTTGTTTTTTCTACTTAGTAGCAAACGATTGTAAATTCCCTTTTTTAATGAGTTAAACATATTTAATTCTAGGTTTCGCTGCTACGCTGTTATAGTCTACACTCTACACTACATATAATAAGTGTATAGCCTGACCAGGAACATAAAAACCCTGGCATAGAGGCGCGACAATTGCATTTGATAGTGCAACACTGAGTACAGTCGTACCTGTGTTAAATTAATTGGCTAACTTTATGTATCAGGATTCAGGATTACGGGCTAATTTGATATTTTCATAAATTAACGAAAAAATATTATTATAGGTAACCTGGTTTAAATAAATTAAATGAAACCATCAATCGAGCTAGTAGGATTTATTTTATTAATCATGAATAATCAAATTCAGAACTTGAATATTCAACTGCAATGTCTGCTCATGAACGCATCAAACTCGGTACTTCTTTCCCAATTCCATAAAATTCAACACTTAGAACATGACAAAAAAAATTAAAATAGGTAGTTGAAACAAACCACAGCTAATTTTCATAGTGGACTGTACTATATGATAAACATGTCAGTCAATTTGACAACCTTTGTCGGAAACATTATTTAATGAAAATATTGTCCGAACCCTTAGTATTTCTCTTCGACAAATACTTTAACACATTGTGAACCACTTTTCTTTCACGACTATAAAAAGATTTTAGCAATTTAATTCACAAAATCAATTGTGCACATTAAAAATAAAGTTTGTTTACACTTTGACAGCAATAGACTGACATACAAGGTGACATGTCAATGAAGTTTTCAGTTACTGTTGCCATTAAAAGAAATTAGTACCATTAGTTTTCCGCAACATGGCGAGGGTTTTTATGTTCCTGGTCAGGCTATACATTGTATTTTCAATACCGCAAAAGAAAACAGAAGTCGGCGAAAACAGTCGCTAAGCCAGTTGGCTGGTTAAAGGTTCGCAATAAGTAGTTTATAAAGCTTGTAGCTCGCGTATTTCGAAACTTAAAAACCGGGGCATTGTTAGCACTAACCACTAAACAAGCATTCCCAAAAACTTATTGGACAAGTGTAAAGCCTTTTAGAGATTTCCCCAGGGCCCAGCCTCCGAGCCCGTTCTCATCTTCATTAGGGGAACCACCCTTTTACTGCGCGCTATTCCAAACATATTTTAACTCGCTAACCACTGTTTACAACTACCATTCTGCAGCGTTTAGCTTTTATAAAAGTGTATTGGATACTTTCTGGTAACTTATTAGGGATTCTCTCGTTTTGGTGAGCAGGAAGATATTAGATAAGCCGTTGGTGAAATTGAGGTGTCTAATTGCTTTTTACAGGTGTTTAACGAAGAGGAAAAAGAAGCTGTACATAATGTAAAGTGTAAGTAAGTAGACATATTGTTTAGTATTTAGTAAGGTACTCCTAATGCCTCTGTGGTCTATTAAGTAAGTAATTAGACGCTCTAAATCCAACGGTCCAGGGTTCAATTCCCATTAATGACACACATTTACTCAATAAACTATTTTTTAATCACGGACTTATTAAGCATCTTAACCGAAATGGAAGCTAGTTGCAATATTAGCGTACCCACGTGGCCTTTGGCCTAACAGACTTACGTATGCTGAAAATAATGACGAAGGTAGACGGGACTATTCCCATCTCTCGTTCCCACCGCTGCAACTCCTGTGTAGCCAGGATCTACAACTTGACCGGTACTAATAAAAACCCAACCAGTGAAGGTCAAGTTTGTCCCGGGGGAAAGTTAAACTGTCATTGGACTCGCAACGAAATTAATTATAATAATGACAAAGGTAGCCAAACTCTTCTTTGTTCCTTATAAAAGCCACACTTATTTATGGTTAAACAAACTTACCTTAAGTGAAGTTTGACCGTAATTATACGAGTCGCTGCATCCGAAGAGATTTTCATATTTACCAGGTAGTCCACTTCTCATTGTACTAGGCATCGAACATTTTAGAGCATACAATACAAAAAAGTACTTGTTGTGACTCGATATCCGGCGGTAGTGGGGCACGCTTACGTCACACTCCTCCAACCGTCGAGTCGTCATTCATTTCAGAGTATGATTTCGCTAAAGTTAAGTAAGGGTAAGTTAAGTGTAAACTTAGGGGTAGGGCGGGAATGAAAATCTCTTCGGATGCAGCGACTCGTATAATTACGGTCAAACTTCACTTAAGGTAAGTTTGTTTAACCATAAATTATACTTCGTCGCTGCATCCTCGAGATTTTCATATTTACCAGGTAGATGTTTAGAGAGCTTTAGTGAAATCAAAACTATGATAAATACGTTATTTAAATAAATAAGACCTTTACAAAGAATATTTATACATAATAGGTATTATCGTTAAGTAAAGTATTATCAAAATGCGAAGCAGAAGGTCTTGCTTCAAAATTTAAGAATATAATTCAATGTAATTTTCTAGATTAGCCTGCTGCTTTTCTTTTAATCGATTCTATGATAACTTTTCAACGATTAGTTGTTGCATGACGGNACGATTTTGGTATTTCGGTAGTAATCGCATCACTACTCTTAGGAAATACATAGATTACCTTAATAGCATTAAGGTAAGATTCCATGAACACGGTATGAACTTCATCACAGCACAACTCACATCACAGCACAACTCAGTGTTAAATTAGGATCCAATATATTACGTACCTATGTACGAGCACAGATTGAACATAGTCGAAAACATTTTGCCATTCCTTTTACAGTTGGGTAAAAACAAAATAATTGTTTTAAATATTCCCCAAACTCATCTGCCTCTCGGTCGGTACACTCTTGCCAGAGTGGTCGTAGTCATCATTGTGATTCACGATGAGTGATGTTTTTTGCAATACGGCGCGATTCCTCGCAGACTGCAGCTTGGCAGGCACTTTCGTTGGCGGAGCACTTACTTGCGGCCTTGATCCGGTCTCCTGATTCCCCAACAGGTAGCCATTATTATCCTCCAAATGTCGCGTCGCTCTAGACGACGTAATAACTGTGTATTTTATCGAAATGTTTACTTTTATGGTCTTTTCACATTTAAACACACACGAAGCACACACTTATTCCAATTTAATTTAATTTAATTTTTGCGGCACGAACGAGAAATTTCGATGTTACGATGCCCGCACTATCGAAGCGAATGACGACTCGACGGTTGGAGGAGTGTGACGTAAGCGTGCCCCACTACCGCCGGATATCGAGTCACAACAAGTACTTTTTTGTATTGTATGCTCTAAAATGTTCGATGCCTAGTACAATGAGAAGTGGACTACCTGGTAAATATGAAAATCTCGAGGATGCAGCGACGAAGTATAATTGCCATTATACAGCGTATTATCATACGTTGTTTGTCTTGTCAACAACGTTACGCAACCGTTCGCGAATGTGGGTAGGTTATTAATATTAATCTAGCTCTTTAACCGAGCTCTGGTTGTGTACGAACAATTTACGACCTAAATGTAAACAAAAATACAACGTAATGACTTTTAGCGTGTGTAAAATTCACATAAAATCTAGCGTAAATTTTTGTGTCTTCTTTTTAACTAAAGTTTATATCAAAAGTATGAAATTCAGTTTAATACGATTTGTAATAAAGATAACGATCAAATGCCACATAACAATGATAATGAAATTAAAAACATCTATTGATGCATTTACCTATCAAAAATACAAGTATCCTTTTTGAATGCGCCATCATTATCACAATCAATCATTTCTTTTTCTGATAACAACATGATATTTTGGACATCGAACAAAAATGATGACGGTAATTACATGATTAGCCCTCTTAAAGTACCCAAAATCTATCTATGTATCGCGCCAACTTATATCGATAGATATCCATCGATCAAAATGATCCATCATCTCGGAAAAGTATCAAATTGTACGGCCATTTTCGTCAGATGATAAATCGTAATCATATTTTTTCCGCCACTTGTATTTCGAAGTCCGACTCGAGCGATGGCACGACGGCACGATTGATCAAGACATATCGAGTTATCCGATTATCTTGGCCCACATTTAGTTATTGATGTACAGGGTACTCTCATTCTACAGGGTGTCCCAGAATGGGTGAATCAAACTGCTAGGGGAGGTAGCTCTACTAATTTACTATCCCTAAAAAATATGAAAAGAAAATTTTGAGTTCGGATTTTTTTTTTAAATGAAGTGCTCTAAACTCGAAATCTAGTCATTATTTTCAAAAGTTTGTTTACAGATAAACGAAACGATCATGTACAATTAATACGTGGGACACTATTTAAGTTGTGAGCCTAACTATGAAAACAAAGTAGTATATTATTAAAATAGAATTGATTGCATTTATTGGTATTGTCTTTCATGATCTAAGCAGTTTTTAATGTGTCCGAAACACTTTTCATAGCATTTTTTCCACTCAGCTTGAGGCACCTCCAAAGCATGGTTTTTGACCGCACCGACAGTTGCTTCTGGCTACATAAATCGCTGTTCACGCATTTAATTTTAATATATGGGTACCAAAAGAAGTGTTTAGATTCCAAGCAAGAATTTTGTAGCGTTGGACCTGTTTATTTCATATTTTGAGTGTTCAAATAGTCAGTTGTTTGACGAGACGTGTAAAAGCTCACATTTTCGTCACGAATGGCGATTCGACTATGCTGGCCAGTTTCCCTTATTAAACTGAAGACTTTTGGAAAAAAAGTGGCTGTTTACTATTAATAATTAACCATTCTAAATTTCTCTAGTAACGTTTCTGTCATATAATCGGATATTTCGGAAAAATAGGCGACCGTAAGTTTCAAAGTGTTCCGAGCGCATGGGACTTTCGTTGGAATTGGTTCATCTTAAAACACCTCCATAGTCGATAGCTGTTTATTTTCAGGATCATTATGCATAGATCCTTAATTCGTCAACTGTCACAATTTTAAAAACGGCTTTTAAAGCTTTTTAAACGTATTTATCAAACATTTCCAAGGACTAAACGACACAAGCGTCCTATTGAGCGTTTGAAAAATTTTGTGACATCCAGCGAGAAAAAAACGTATTAACCATAATATGGTCATACAATATTTTATTACTGCTAGTGGAATTAATGCCTAGGATTATCTCAATCCTACGATATATCACATGACGAGGTTTCTCTTCCATTTTTCTGACAACATCAATGTTTTCCGCCACTATTAGTCATTTTGGACGACTTTCGCAAAGTTCACTGGTGAGCCAATGACATACAATATTATACTTCTTAAACTAGCGTTTTACAATAGTAAAGGACAGAATCTTTATCACCAAAAGTGAAATTTGGCTGACCGCTTCATTTTTGTATTGATTAACCACGTCGAAAGTCATAATAAATCTTCGCGCGAAAATTTCCGCAAGTCAATTCCATGTTTTTGTAGTCAAGATAATTTTCAATTCAATGTTAATAATACAAAACGTGCTTAAATGATAAAAAGTTTTGAATAAGGTTGTAGTCAAAAATGTCAAACTTTTCATTAAAAGTATCAGATGTCGTCTAACAACACGTTATGTTGTCGAGGCTCACAACTTATATAGTGCCCTAGTATTAGTAAGAAAAAAGTACAAATAAACTCCAAACGCAGCAATTATAGCCAGATACTTAGGCAAAGCTGATTTATTTTCACTTTTTAAAAATAAAATTTTTTTTGTGTCCTTATGCGCTTTATTTTTTTTTTCATATTTTTTAGGGTTAATGTACTATACATTAGTAGAGCTACCTCCCCTAGCAGTTTTATTCACCCATTCTGGGACATCCTGTATAATCAGAATATTAGGTGTGCCCGGGGATAAGTCTTATGTATGGCTGGGTCTTTTCAGGGTCTCATACAGATTTCGTACGCCCCGCTCATGGCCCACATACAGCCTGTATGTAGCAATGCCCTCAATCTATGATACACATATCATGGCTTCTTATAGCATGAAGGTTAAAAGTAACTTAACCAATTTAAGTGTCATTTTTAGCTAGAACTGAAATTTGATGCAAAATAAAAAGTTATCTCACATATTTTAATAAAATAAAACGATAACGCCTCAAATTAATCTATACAGCGCGAAATTTTATAATACAACAGTTCTCTCTTTCATTCTAAATGGAAAACTTCAAAGGAATTTTTAAACCAAATTCATAAAAGCTCTCGGAAAATCCAAATGGTTGGATATCGGAGGGGATTTGCCAGATTAAAATTGATGGCTATGCATAAAATCGCTTTGTCACTTGCAATTTCGCACCATAGACTTATTAATATTTAGACGTATTTTATAATATTACCCTCGTCGAAAGCACGAGGGTTGTAAATTGTAGTCGCGTAAAAAGGAATAATGCGACATAAAGACTTATACATACTTAAACGCTTTTTACTTTTACACATTCTTCGGCAACGATATCTGAATTGAACAGCTTTCCTATGAAGCCATATCTCCATAAAGTATTATATTGGACTCTTAAAATATGGAGATATACTCAATTAAATTCATCACATTAAAGCTCAGCTTTTACTCAAAGTCCGACCGTCACCACTAGTTCAGAAATTATTTTAAATTTTAAAACTTTTCATTCATAAATTCATAAGCTTGCAATTTTATATCAAACCACTGCACCACTTACTTTGTTGGATGCGAGTGCCAAAACGGTTTACTACGTAAAGTACGGACGATGACATCAAGCTAAGCACGATAGCATCTTATGTAAGTTATTATAAGTTCTATTTTCCAGCAGAAATGTATAGTATAATGTGCTGGCGACGGTACATTGTAGGTCATACTAGAAATAAGTTATGTATCATGTTGAGCACAATGTTGCGGTTATAGAATGGAAGGATGTTTTGGCTTGTCGCCAATCAAATAACATACATTGTTGTGTTAAGCTCCAATACGTTTGATAATACATTTTACTAATCAAGTCTAGATTACATTCATCGTTTCAAATGTAGTAGATTGATAGGATTTGTATAGTCAATTTGTTCTTAGATCTATGGTACAGTAGGATTTGAACTTAAATGTTGGAGACACACGGTCGCTCTACTATGTTTGCTGTATAAAATATCTCCAACTTTCTTTTGTTTGTGGCTTCAGTCCCGTAGATTTCAATATTTTCTAAAAAGTCTCACACAGGGCTCCCACATTTAAGGTTTGGCCAAACCAACGCGTTCAGCCTGCGTACGCGATAGCGTGCACGGTGGCGATCACTGCCCGTGTAAAATTAGCCGTTTTCTTCGTGTTTTTTAATTTGGATGAGATACGACTTAAGTGAGCACAAAAAGTAGGTTTACACAGAAAACTCAGTGTCCCTTGATTTTTCTGGTTCAGCGACCCTCATTTCCAAATGGACGTCAGACAAAAGTCGCAAGGATAAGTGCAAAAAGGATTTACTAATAAACATTTTCGTTATCTCCCAGTGTACACCCACAAAAGAGTCTCATTTTTCTGCGCCCATCCCGTATAATGTCCTTTTTATTAGGGTTCCGTAGCCAAAATGGCAAAACCGGAACCCTTATAGTTTCGTCATGTCCGGCTGTCCGTCTGTCCGTCTGTCCGTCTGTCCGTCTGTCCGTCTGTCCGTCTGTCCGTCTGTCCGTCTGTCACAGCCGATTTACTCGGAAACTATAAGTACTACAGTGATGAAATTTGATGGGAATATGTGTTGTATGAACCGCTACAAAATTATGACACTAAATAGTAAAAAAAAGAATTGGGGGTGGGGCCCCCCATACATGTAACTGAGGGATGAAAATTTTTTTTCGATGTACATACCCGTGTGGGGTATCAATGGAAAGGTCTTTTAAAATGATATAAAGTTTTCTAAAAAACATTTTTCTTAAAGTGAACGGTTTTTGAGATATCAGCTCTCAAAGTCGTAAAAAGTATGTCCCCCCCCCTCTATTTTTATAACTACGGGGTATAAAATTCTAAAAAAAATAGAGGTGATGCATGCTAATTAACTCTTTCAACGATTTTTGGTTTGATCAAAGTATCTCTTATAGTTTTTGAGATAGGTTGATTAAATTGACATAATAAGTTTATTATATTTGCTGCTACGGAACCCTTTGTGCGCGAGCCCGACTCGCACTTGGCCGGTTTTTATTGCAAACGGCGTCTAGATGGGTAATCTCATTTGTTATACTAATACTTTAAAGAATAAGCGTTTATTTGTTTAAACAATGGATGTGTTCAGTGTTTTGTAACAGACTTATCTTGGATTCTATGAGCGAGATTGGTTTACTTGCTTTCTTTTTGGGACGTTAATAGTGTACAAATCTAAAAGGGTAATTGATGAAGCAAGATGACACAAAATATTGCTTGAGATGTTTTATAATAGACGAGATGATATGAGTATATACTCATTGAAATGGCAAACGATACAGCGTTCTAGGACCACATTTAATATTTAGTAGCCGTCGCGCGGTGTGTTAGAGACAGATATTATTACAATTACAATCCACACGGAAGAAGAAGAGTTAGAAGCTTTTGTAGTCAAATAAGCGATAACTCTGTTAATATTCAGAACGTGAAAGTCTGAAAGTCCACCGCTGGACTATGTTTTCTAGCTGCTCCATCTGATGCTGACATTGCCTAGATCCAAGTTCATCTTACAGTTACAGATCAGTTCTAGGCTAACGGATCACGTTCTCTTATTATTTATCTATTCTATCGGATAACTTATTTTCCCACCCTATCCTTGAGAGCACCAACGAATTACAAGGACTACACACACAAAACATCGTGTCATTGATACTATAAAAGACAGATGTTCCTTATCGGCTGTCTTGTCACCTAATTTAGGATTCAGAGCGGCTGAATGGCAGCCGACAGATGAACTACAATTAGCATTCTGCCGGTGGCTCCGATGACCGCGATAGGGCTCTGGCGCCGCCCGACGTTTCAATCATAGCATAGACATAGACTAACATTAGAGATACAGAAGTGGCAAGTCATAGACGAGGGATTAAAAAAGGATTTGACCCTTCATTAACAAGTTTTAATTTCACTAAGAGAGACTTCCTACACGCTCTACATGAATTAATTTGCGCTGACCAAAAAATTCTTGATGTTTTAAAATACATTATGTATAGTCACATCAGTCCGATGCCTTAATTTATGAAAACGTGTTTATCAGTATTTTTACAAAAACAATCGAAACTTTTCAATAACAGTGATCTCGTTTTGCAGGAGTCTTCAGAATTTTAATTAGGTTATAAAAAAATAGTCTCCCGTCTTTATTTTATTACACAAAGAATTAACTAATTAGCAAATTACTGGCGCCGCCAGACGACGTTTAAATAATAGTATGATCATAGACTAAGAGTAATTTAGGACTGAACCGATAGTTAATTAATTTTAAAATGAAAGATCTCAAAATGTACATACGCGACACTTATAAATCAACTACTGCGCTATTCATCTCAGTGACATAATGGTAAATGATGATGGCGTCTCTAAAATGCATTCAAATGTATTCAAAAACAAACTTTAGCTGGCATATTTACAGCTGCAATTGAAAGCGTTACTGATGCATGTAGCTAAATAGTTTTAACGTTAATTAGTTACCTAAATGAATTACAAATGAGCGCCGAATAACATGCAAATAGCGGAATCTCCATACATCATTATTTTAATCAAATTCAAAATGTACTCTACAGTTAATTGTTTCAAATGAGGTGAAACAGTGTGAAAAAGAAAAAAGTTTGTGTTATATTTAAAATCATCCGGTAGCGTATTTTCTCAAGATTATGTGTAACTACTATTTAATAAATTTTGGAAACCTTACCTCACAAAAACATTGGTGTAATTGACTAATCGCTAAAACCAATGAACCATAAAGTAGCTATAAACACGTCTAGCGTTTGCAAGCACAATGTCGTTGCACTTCTGCCCTTAATTAGTCTAGGGCTAGATGGTGCGGATTAAATTCAGATCGCCGGCGTCAGATAGGCGACCGGCCGACAGTGTCAGGCTACCGAAGGAAAAGGGCGACTGCAATGTATAGTTCCGCACATATTTGTGCCATATCTTTAAATTGACACTGACTTATTTGGGTAACATTTTAAGGCTATGCACGCACATGTCAAATACTACTATGACGTCTCACAGTGCGCGTGGACGCACAGGGTGAGACACGAACCAATCACAAAGCTCTATTCAACGCTGTGCGTTCGTTTTGCTGCTTCACTTAAGCAAGCATCGTTTGTGAATACGGGTGATAATAGGTTTTGGACGAGATAACGCTGGGGTTGGAAATTGGCCACTTTATGGAGTCAATAATGAACACAAAGTTTAATTCAATGTTTAATTAACCGTAAGGTTTATATTTATGACTGGTTCTTAATTAGAATCAAAATCTCATTTGTTAACCATTTCTTTTCTAGTACTAATTTATACATTTATTCCTGCGAACTAAGGGACCCTATAAACTAGAACCATTAATCGACGCCTTATAACTCACGGCGCGTCTTGTAAATGCTCAAGCGTATTGATATAACACGTAATTTATATCATCATTAATCCGATGTACCGAGGCACCAACTAAGATGGATGAATCAAGCAATTTGAAAGCAAAATACGTATGGAGTTTCTAGAAGCACTTAGTAATTTAGTAATGCCTTCGTTATAATTAAATGCTAAATAAATACAAATCGCGAAAGCCAAAATCATGAAAAAATAATAAGGCCGTATTAGGTATTTTGTGCGAAACAATTTATAATTTACGAAGCCCCGATAGCCGAGCGGTGAAGGAAGGGGTTGGAATGGCCGACTAGTGATCCGGGGAACGCGGGTTCGAATCCCGCCGCCCACTTGACTATTGTGACATAGAAAAAACAAACCTTTATAGAGTAGGGTCATATTTTCTATTACAGAAGCTGTTCATTGATCATTGATAATTAGTAAAAATTCATAAAAGAAGTAGATAAGTTATTCATAAGTTAATATCTCAGTCCATTTGTTAACCTCGTCAGACTAATTTTATCTAACTTCCAAAGCAAAGTTTTATAATTATAAAGACGGCACCTAAAACAAAGGGATGCTTTTGAAAACCTAATTAGCAAGTTACTCGTATCAGGCTCTCGACAACAATGTCAGTGTGAATGCCAATTAGTCATGATATATATTTAGATACAGATAACAGGACCTGCTTAATGTCTGTATCAATATTCAAATGTCAAGATGAAAATAGTACCTGGCGTATACATATTTCCATAATGTAATTATAGAGCGTCACAAGGAAAAGCCGTGGACAATTTTAAATTATTCGATACTTTTTATAAAATATCCGAGTATGGAATTTATTGGCAATATCCGAACATTGCTAAAAGAACAAATTCATCTGCCGTCCAAATTCTTCAAAATCCTAACCTAAATAAATGAACCGTTAAACTTTCGCTTCGGTATTCAAATTATTTAACACCTTCCCCGCCTCCGTGTTTGCACACAAAACCGCCTAATTCATCTGTATTGAATTAATTTTCATAATACACAACGCGCGAACATTTGAAAAGGATATCCGATTAATACAACTGGCTGAAACCTTTTGTTCCGTGTACGCGGTTGATTAAACACAGAATCAATTACTACGAAATGCTATCACCGTTTGAATTTATGGGAGAGATAATGGGTAGTCGTTACAATTCTATCACATGTCGAATTCGATGTGCGCAAAACGTATTTACATGACAGAACGGTTGAGAAATTGATTCTGAGAAATTGTATACTCGACATTAAACGCATGGGCTTTTGATGTGTTCCAAGTAAAAGAATAAGGATAAAGAAAATGTATCCATTACGCATTTTCCGCCGAAGGGTTATCATAGGATTTCCAATGAAAAAATGTACCTAAAGGTATACGCCACATGTCAAACTCGTGTCAATTCACAAATTATGTATTTTTTTTATGTATTCTATGGTTCAAGCCTTAATTTTGATATTTAGGAATAATATAAACTAGTAAAACACAAAAAAAAGTAGGTAAGCGTTTTTCACACAATTTACCAGACAATTTCTTCAAAGATTATGGCTCTTGTCATCACTTTAGGCCGATTTCCACTAAATGTGCGAAGAAAAGTGTGAAGCCTTGTCTAACCGATTCCACTGAAAACTGCTTTGATGGAAAACGGGCTTTTTATTTTATATGTCCCAAAAAGGCTCGACTTTTTTGTCCAGTACTTCCTTCTCTTTAAGGCTGGGTTGCACCATCTTACTGTAATTTTAACAAATGTCAAAAGTTTGTCAAACTAAATACAAAAATACTGGTTATAGTTATTGTCACGGCTAAAATAAGGTGGTGCAACTCGGCCAAGTTTGGCGTGCTCTACTTAAAACGCTAATTACCTGTACTCGCTGACAGCGGATGAGGCTCTGAGTGTGCGTCAGTATCCTCAGCACCATGTGTTCGATGGTGCTCTGCTCCTCAAACACCATCCGCGCCAGATCCAGAAGCACCTGGTTCCGCTTCACCTCCAGCTGGGACCGCTCGTACAGCTGCGCGTTCCGGAGCCCGATCCCGCAGAACTGGAGGTAGGAGGCGAACACTTTCTCGTCGTTCGCCGTGAACGGGCCGTCGTTCTGCTTGTTTATCACCTGGAAAGGGGCGCTGATGTAGATTTTTATGAGATTGTCTTTGTAGTATCAATGAATTGTACATACGAGGGTCATGTGGATTAAAATCTTATTTAGTTGTACTAGGAAGTATGTTTCAACAAAATGTACAGTGATGTGTTGAAGATTGTATTTTTAAGGCGCGAAAGAGAATTTATTGTGGAATATTATGTCGTTTTAATAGATGCTATTTTGTATCTTATTATTGTAGTGTCGACAACAAACCTACACGGTGTCAGTCCAAAACTCCGCCACAAGAGTGGCGAGATTTTGTATTGTATGATATTTTCAAATTATAAATGAGTTCAGACTATACAGTTTTGTCACAAAATATAGTACACACACAACATAAGATACCACAGGGTCATGTATACAATTTATACATTTCAGAACAAATATATTTTTAGAAAGCAAGATAACCAGTACCTACTAAGTGGCATGGTAGAGAAATTCAACATTTGATATTTCAATTGGTAAACCACAGAATAAAGGGGTTTTCGCTAAATGAATTGACTGAATCATTACAAACGAATTAACTTTAAGTCACGAGGAATTTACATTAATTAGTTTCGATGAATTGACAAGGGGAACAATGGAATATACCAACTGAACTGATAAAACTCTGAACATAATAATTAAATTTATGTATTTATTAATTTTCGCATATCCAAAAGAGAACAGGTAGGTAATTCATTGTCAAATAGATGATAATTGTCTTGAACTTTAGCTACAAGTACGTACTTTATATACACACGTCCTTGCTGAAAAATGCCCCAAATAAAGGTCCTTGCTGAAAATCAGTATCAGTCGGGGACCTATTTGACACACTGCGTCTTTTTGCATCGTTGTAAATCAATATTTTGCGTGCCAATAATTAAATCCTTATTCTTATTCATTCATAGATGATGTTGATCACCGATCAACATTATCAAACACCGTGATCATGCATTTTGGTTAAAAGTTTTGAGTCATAATTTTTTTTGGTTTGGTTTTTTTCTTCTTTGAGGAAAAGGCAAAGTTGACATACTTTTGAAAGTTAAAGTAAGATGGTGCAAACCCAACGTAAGTAATGACAGTATGTTTTTTTTTTGGAGTAGTAATAAAAAAAATGATTTAATACAATACTTTTCTAGATGAACTGGCCGTTATATCCCGTCTGTGCCTTAAAGATCCCTCGCTCACCGGCAGATGGTGAGATAATTCCGAGTTTTGCTAACATTTCAATTCCACGTCGGGATATTTATAACTTCACGTGATAAAAGGAGGAAACTTTTTTGATATCTCCCTGATGTTAAGCGAAATTTTTCTTTTCCTTGGGCGAGCGCCTGTTGTTTGGGGTAACAAATCTTGATAATAGAAATTAATAATATTGTGTAACACAAATAGCGTTTGATGTATTTTTTTATTTTAAATCGACAAAGAATTTTTTCACTACATTACGTAATAGTGAAATGTAATAAAAGTAGGTATTTAAGTAATATGTGTGTACTTAGGGCTAGTACCTAAGCAACTTTAATCAATAAATTTTAAATTTTCCCTGATTCCGTAAAAAATACCTACTTTAAGAGTTCAGCGAGGTATTAATTTCATTTTAATTTCTCTCATTCGAACCTAAATTATTATTATTGCAATGTTAACTAATCTTATGATACGTATCCATAATATGAATTTTGGTCCCTTCAACATGCATTGAATAATAATCCTTTTTAATATAATAAATAAAGTGCATTTTACCTGTGCGACCCCGATAACCTCTCCGTTGATGTCTTTGATCGGCATACACAGCAGCGACCGCGTCTTGTAGCCGGTCTGCTGGTCGATGTCGTGGTTGAATCTCTCGTCCTACAACAAAAGAGAATAATAAATTAATCAGCTGTCGGTAACTGGCGAACCTTAACTTCGAACTCCTCCTATGTTCTTCCTAACTTTCCCCTGGGACAAACCTGACCTTGACTGGCTGGGATTTTATTGGCGATCAAACTGTAGATCCTGGCTACACAGGAGTTGCAGCGGTAGGAATGAGAGATGGGAATAGTCCCGTTTAACTGGCGAGAGATGGCGCAGAACCGAAATTGAGACTCTTAGCGACCCCGAGCACTGGCAGCTTGGCTGCGGCAGCCAGTCGAGCATAATGACGGTATATGGGGGCCCACACACTAAGCAGCCTAGTGTTCATATACCGGATTGGCTGCCACAGCCAGGCTGCTGCGTAGTGCGCGGGGCCTTAGGGCTATATTTCACCGGGACACCATGGCGGCGCAATCAGTTGCCGGCTACCAACAAAATGTATACAGCTCTATAGAGAGTTACTCACCTGGTGTCCGTTTGGTTGCGCAAAGCTGTATACATTTTGTTGGTAGCGGCGACTGGTTGCGCCGCCATAGTGTCCCGGTGAAATATAGCCCTTATTGTCGGCAAAGACTCAATTTGGGTCGCTGCGCCAGCTTAGTCGCTTAGTTACTACTACACTCAACATCAAATAAACCGCACCTTCCGCGAAGCGAACTTTAAAGATTTTCTTCTGACACAATCATGGTACCCCAACAATATTGGTGTTATTTGAAAGCCCAATAAATATCCTTAAAGAAAAATACATTTCATTTCTAAATAAATGATTAACATATACCTACCATAAATGTGACTTGAAAATAGACCTCACTTTGGGGTAACCTCTGGGATCAATTAGACCAATTTTTATGGTTATAAAACCAAATAAAGATCTCACGTGTCCTCTTTAACAGATGGATAGCGATTAATCCCAACTTAACAGTTTTATAGTCATAAAAAATGGCTATAGCGTAACTACCTATTTTTTGAAGAAGTGACTCTGGATCCTTGTACAGACACATTTTTGGGGTAAAAACCTTTCCTTTAATGAAATAAAGTTTAAAACTAGGCTTTCAAATGGTACCAATGTTGGTGGGAAGTGGGGATGCATATTTTTGATAAGTGCTTGTCGCGGGAGGTGCGATTTATTTGATGCCGAGTGTAGTTAGTTTTAATAATAAACATTGTAGAGAAGAATAAGGTCACTTCCACTCTTCTCGTGGATGCCGTAAGAGGCGATTAAGGGGCAAATGTGCAAAATCTGGCTTCCCCAAACCATCTGATAAACGTGGGCCTTTGGTAAATTAGATAGGGCTGTGCT
Organism: Ostrinia furnacalis; assembly: GCF_004193835.3. Taxonomy (NCBI): domain Eukaryota; kingdom Metazoa; phylum Arthropoda; class Insecta; order Lepidoptera; family Crambidae; genus Ostrinia; species Ostrinia furnacalis. Next base: position 100,924 of record NW_021137632.1, on the reverse strand, counting down.
CCAGTAGTAGTCGACAGAAATTATTATGATGAACAGGATCTATATAAACTGATAAATAGTCTTTTAAAAATTCAACACAGATCTTAAAAGGCATTTCCATTGGCATCTCTAATTCAAGTCTCGTAATAACTAAAAAACTTTAATGGCGTCGCTCCAATAAAGTTTAGTGATGCTAAACCATTTCGTTAATCAAAATTGTGCTAATGTTCTGTTTCTTGAAATCACCTAATAGAAGTTCTCAAAGCCCGTGAAATGCCAATCAAATATTCAACACTCGGGAATAGCAAGAGCTTAAAATCTAAGTTCAAACAATCACAGGCTTGCTTCTAAGCTTAAGATTGAAACTAGTTTTGAGTACAGTTTCATAATGCCAGCCTAAGAGCGTAATCAGAGTTGGTCCTCGCCGGCCGCAAACCGCAACTGTCCTCCAGTCTCAATGCCTCTCGTATTTAAATTGCTTCTTCAACACTAACTAAGCGCTTTAAGTGCCACTGTTTGGATGTAAGAAGTAGGTAAACTCAGTACTGGTGTATAGTAATTACCGGTATTTTACCTACATCATTAATTATTTATCTAGGTATAGTCCGCGCCAGGAGAAATAGGCAAATTTTGTGACAAATATAGCCGTTTAACATGGACACCGAGATTTCTACGTATTTATAGAGATTTCTACGTATTTATAGACATGAGAAAACCTATATTTGATTGAAAAGTCAAGAAAATAAGTTACTGTTAAGGACAGTTAAATCTCTCTTGAAGTAGATTTTTCAGCAAAACACCGAAGACGAGTTGTCTTATTTAGTTCCAATAGGCAGATGAAGGCCACAGTAAATAAATTTATGTCCTGTGTTCCTAGTAAATCAATCCCCTGGGATAATTTACAATTTAATTCGAAAACCATTCCTTTCGAATGAAGTTTTAACAGCAGCCCTATCCACGACTTATTAGCCAGAGAGCCCATAAATCTCCAGCCCAAATTGGGTTCCAGATTCCAGTATTTCCAAAACAATATTCCCGACAACTTCGAACAGCTTCTGACAACAACATTCCAATGTTTCGACAAAGAAATCAATTTAACCAATCCACTGTATCCGAATTTACGACAGAAGCGGCTGGCACAATACGTCCCTTAAAACCTTTATGGCAAAGCACATTGAAAATTTTCACTGGTTTTCGACTTTACAATAAGTAAAATACGGTTCAAATTTTAGTGGGAATATATGCGCCAGAGTAAGGGTTAACACGTTCAGCGCACGAGCATAGTTGTGGAAAACCACATCCAGACATATGGCCGTAAGCCAAACCGCCGTATCTGCGGGCACCGTTCATTACTGACAACTGGCCGGATTGGTTTTAAATCGTTCACTGGTTCTTCGCAGATTGGCCGAACTGCAACCAGGGTCCGACTCGCAAATTTAATTATGCTTGACTTGATGAACACCGCACAATCGAATGATCAAGATCGTTTAAGCCATTTCACTGTATATTTTATGGTAAGAATAACATAGAAACAAGTAGAAAGTTTAAAACATCGTCTCTGTTCTTGAACCTCAAGACTTATTGGTCTAATAAATGATTAGGAAGTTCAACTCTCTTGATCCAGAGGTCCTGGATACGTTTCCTAGGTGGGTTCAATTCCAAGTGGAATACATGATATGAATCATCACTTTTTGTGATGATTTCCAGTTTATTTAAGGAGGTGGGATTCCAATAAATGATTCTGTGCTTCATAGCGTACATATAAAGCCCAAAAAGGCACCTAAAATCCGGTTCAACAAGTGTGTAAATATGTACGTACCTATAATAGAAGAAGTTTTGATTACTATTGATTGATTGATCAGTCTCAAAAGCAATAAAACTAACTTAACCCCTCTAGTCCAATTTGCGAAACGTTTCTGGTGGACCAAGTCCATATTACTACCAGAAACGTGAAGTTCAGTCGCGCAGAACTCCAATAAGCGTATACTTTGACAAACTGTTTAAAACAAAAAGTTTTGCAAGAAGTCAATAGCCGTAACCACTGTATGAAAGATTCAGTTACAACTTTTCCGGCTTTGAGATTTTATATTTCTTGGGCTACGTGAAATGTTTGCCAACTAACTAAAGGTTTAGCGATTAACCCAGTCAGTGCCTGAGGTATGGGAGCGGCATGGGAGGGGTGATTTTGACGTGACAGTGACAGAGCATACAAACGAAACACTTTCGAGTTCGAATCGCTTGCGTATTCGAATCGCCATCAAAAGATTTAGTACGAAAACTACAACAGCGCCCTTATGAGCGTGTCGTAAAATGAACTTTGTATGAGAAATGGTTGCACGAAACTTATTTTGAGAAACAAAATTGTCACATTATCGTTAATTCGAAGATTGAGTATTGATCTTTGTCGAATACGTAAACGATTCGAACTCGAAAGTTTTTCGTGCTAGCCGTACTGAAGTCTCGCTGACATTTGACTCATCATAACTTTAAAAAAAAAACCGANAGAACTGCATGTTTTTTTCTTACCTGAATAAACGTTATCGACAGTATCGTACAGCTTCCCAGTATACGTGTCGTAGAACTCGATGGATGAGTCGACAGACACCGCCAACACTTCTGCGTTGGGAGACAGCGCGATCTTCGGAGGGTTGGCAGTCTCTAGGACCAAATCTACTAATAATCCTTGTAAGAACTGCATGTTTCTTTCTTACCTGAATAAACGTTATCGACAGTATCGTACAGCTTCCCAGTATACGTGTCGTAGAACTCGATGGATGAGTCGACGGACACTGCCAAAACTTCTGCGTTGGGAGACAGCGCGATCTTCGGAGGGTTGGCAGTCTGGGTATAAGTTCCCGTCTCTAGGACGTGGGGCGATTCGCCTTGGGCGTAGTTGACTGTGGAATAAGAAAAAGTAAATTAAAACCTAACCCTTCAATGTTATAGGTACAGTCGCAGAATGAAAAGGTTCGTCACCTTAGTGTCGGTTTTCGCTTGCACTAGGTACCTACTGTAAGAGTCAAACCTGCCAACATAACAGTGCAAGAAACAGTGCTGCTAACATTTAAATAAATATGGCGTTTGCTAACAAATAAGGTTTTGCTTGTTTATTTTTCTATCCCATCAGTGCAATGCAATGATGACATTGACCAATTGACAATAGTTTTTTTTATTTAATATAAATAATAATGGCAGGTTGAACCAACAAGAAGGTTTTAGTTTATCAATCATAATAGTGTCCGACCGAATGTTCGGTTTCGGTTTCGTTTTCGGTTGAGTTTCGGTAAAAACACGAGTTTCGGTTTAGTTTCGTTTTCGGTGGCAAACTTGCCGAAACTACGACCGAAACCGAATGTGCATTCGGGAGTTTCCGCGCTGTTATCGGTCATGTTCGGCGCGTTGAATGAGGAATGAATCCGATCCCGATCAGAGCCAATGTCGTGATTCACTCGCTTGTTTGTTTGCTGTTAGTTTTGTTTTGTTGTGGTGGCGAATTTTCGAGTGATTTATNACTAATTATTACCTTGATGTTACCACTGAAGGTAGGCAGTACATTGAGACCATATTCTTAATGTATATTATAAAAAAGTTCATCCCCAATTTTCCACCCTTGGGGGTGAAATATTTTCTTCAAATTCGCATGAAACCACCCTTTTGATAATACCTATTCAACAAAAAAATAATCGTTCAAATTGATTTATAATCGGCGGAGATATTGCGTATAAAAAAGTTCATCCCCAATTTTCCACCCTTGGGGGTTGTTTTTTCTATTATTAAATTTAAATGGGACCACCCTTGAGGTATTACCTATACGCTGAAAAAAGATTTGTTCAAATCGGTCCATAATTGGCGGAGTTATCGCGTAACAAACATAGAAAAAAAAAACATACGGGTCGAATTGAGAACCTCCTCCTTTTTTGAAGTCGGTTGAAAACCCCCTCCCGTGCCGCTTCCATGCCTCAGACACGACTGAGTTAGGACCTACACCTATAACTCGTGTATAGGTTGCCTTGGATAGAGTTTGCAGAACGCAAAACTAGGAATCGAAATGTAAGAACTTTGATCAAGTTTCGTTTGATATTACCGCGGTAACATTTTGATTGGTAATATAAAAATTGACGATCCAATTGTTGATTTGAAAAATTACAAAACTGACAAAATTTTATAAAAAAAAATAAAACCGACTCCAAAAAACCTACACTAAAACGTAGAAAAATAATTACTAATTACCTACTTATTTATTAGGACGAATTATTAATATTTATGTAGGTATACCATGATTGATACTTCTGGAGTCGGTGCCAAGATTATGAAACATGTAAAGTTTGCCTGCACCGACTCCAAAAGTATCAATAATGGTATACCTACATAAATATTAATAATTCGTCCTAATAAATAAGTAGGTAATTAGTAATTATTTTTCTACGTTTTAGTGTAGGTTTTTTGGAGTCGGTTTTTTTTTTTTTAAAAAATTTTACTTATTTCTTGCTTTTTAGTTAACTAATTATTACCTTGATGTTACCACTGAAGGTAGGCAGTACATTGAGACCATATTCTTAATGTATATTATAAAAAAGTTCATCCCCAATTTTCCACCCTTGGGGGTGAAATATTTTCTTCAAATTCGCATGAAACCACCCTTTTGATAATACCTATTCAACAAAAAAATAATCGTTCAAATTGGTTCATAATCGGCGGAGATATTGCGTATAAAAAAGTTCATCCCCAATTTTCCACCCTTGGGGGTTGTTTTTTTTATTATTAAATTTAAATGTGACCACCCTTGAGGTATTACCTATACGCTGAAAAAAGATTTGTTCAAAGCGGTTCATAATTGGCGGAGTTATCGCGTAACAAAAAAAAAAAAAAAAAAAAAAAAAAAAAACATACGGGTCGAATTGAGAACCTCCACCTTTTTTTGAAGTCGGTTGAAAATACAAATTGAACTCAGTTAATTATTTCTTACACATTTTTAACAAAAGTACTGAAATAAAATAATGCTATTTCAGTTTACATAATGCCATATCTTTAAAAATAAAAATATTGTCATAATAAAAATAAATAAACTTTATGACGTATTTAATAATCAAAATAAAATTACTCTTTTTGTTCGTTTTCCTTGAAACATTATGGTATTACGAAGAAAAGATCTTCCTGCAGCCTTCGAGCAGCGATATTGTTATGATAATACAGTTTGTTTTTATGCCCACTTGAATAAATGCTGTAGGTAAAAGAACAAAGCATAGAATCGTTTATTGAGATAATAACTCTACTATGTTATTGGCATTTGGCAACGCTATGAAAATTCAAATGACTCGGTATCATCGAATATTTTGGCTGCCTTTTTAGAATCTTCCTTAGATTTGACTGCTTCTTTTTTAATAGCTATGCCTACCTACCTGTTTTGAAAATCACAAAACAGATAAATTGAACTCATAATGATAAATTGAATTTTTTAAAGCTTTAATGTTTAGAATACCGCATCAAAATCGGTCTAGTCATTTATGAGCTACAATGCCACAGATATACAGCCTAAGACGTTATTCTCTTTGGGCTACAAAATCATAGTAAGTACCTATTTACAAAACAAAAAAAATATACCAAGGATAAAATATATGAGCGCAAATTCCCGCTTTGCAAAACGAGGATACGTGAGATTATCACCGGGCGTATAAACGGCATAATAAACACAACTTTACGACATTGGTAACGATGGCAAATAGTTTGCGACAGTCATAAATTAAGGTAATTGTTTGCATTCACCACAACAGCAATGTTTATTATAGAAAATACTAGCTTTCCGCCCGCGGCTTCGCCCGCGTGGAATTTTGTCTGTCACAGAAAAACTTTATCGCGCGCGTCCCTGATTCAAAAACCGGGATAAAAACTATCCTATGTTCTTTCCCGGGACTCAAACTATCTCTATGCCAAATTTCATCAAAATCGGTTGCGAGGTTTAAGCGGGAAAGCGTAACAGACAGACAGACAGACAGACAGACAGAGTTACTTTCGCATTTATAATATTAGTTGGGACTAGTTGGGATTGCAATATTACTCATTTACATCAAAGGGTTTCACATAGTTCTTTTGGCTGTTTTTTTATTCCATTTCATCATTGTACCCGAGCATAGGCAGGATTTTTTTGGAGCTCTAAAAAAACAAAAAGCGTAAAAGGTTCTAGACTCAAATTACTAAATGAATCCAAAATTCGTCGTTAAGGCAATCGCACTCACAAATCGAGCGTGAAATAGCCGGGGGCGAAGTTTGACAAGCAAATGTCAATTTTCCAGTGAAGTGAGTACACAGACGCGTGTGGACGCAGCGCGATGTTACGGCCCTCCACGGATCGAACAAACAAACTTGTGCAAAGACATCAGCTGACGTATAATGAGATCTGTCCCGTTATCACACCCTCGTAGGTATATAAAGTCTAAAATCTGGGCGAAAACGGGTTAAGAACATTTTTTTCTTGATAACATCGGATGACTACGATATTTTGAGTGATAATTCTAGCTATTTTTGTCCAAAACCATAGAAGATTGCAGTGAAATACTTGCTTTGTGCAGTTTAAATAAAGTCAAACACTTATGATTTTATGAACACGATTAAAACACGATTTCTATCTAAATTCGTAAATAAGTAGTTAGGTTGTTTCTTTTTATTAAAATAAAGATACCTATTTATTCTACAAGAAAACCGTGTCCGTGAGAGGAGAAAAAGGGGATGCCAGCTACATTTCCTCACAGAATAGCTTATCTTGAATAACTCTTTTGCTTTGTGATAAGTGACAATATGAATCAGCGTAAGCGCATCTTTAGGCTCGCTATACAGTAGCATTGACATCTTTACTTTACCTGTAGTCACTTATAGCAGTCAAAAACCAACAGCTTCCGTAGTTTCGTTACTAGCTGCTTCAATCTGTCCGTGTATGTCGAGCCTTCCCCTTACATTATGCAAAACGTTTTCATAACCGCACAAGCGTGAGTACGCACAACTGATCTTGGATCTTGGCAAGGTCGGCCTGGAGACGAGCCAGAACATCACGACAGTCATCCCGCACGCCATCGGGAGATTAGCTTTGATCGACGTCCCAGTAACCTTGACCGTTGCCCGATTGTAAATTTTGATTGATTTTATAACCTGAACAGTTACAAAACAGTTTAAATTTCCTCTGGGAATATCCCATGTTTACGGGCCGGATTCGATTGCTGATTAAACTGTGGATACTAAGGGCCTACATAAGAAGGACAATTCCACTAATTTGTAGAGTTGCTAAGTCCAATTAAAGTTACATTTGCGGTTAATTAATTTATAAAATGATAGCAGAATACAAAAGACAATAACGCAATGACGCTTACAATAAAGTTTGTTAATTCTAATATTTAAACCTATCATAAAAGAATTCAGTCTATTTTTCTGTTAATACCCTTTTATTTATAAATTTCTCTTTCACATTAAAACTATTCTTCTCAGTTGAAAATTACTAACATTTAAATTTATTCATTCGTTACACAATACTATCTCTTTTAACGACACAGTTCTTTAGAATTCCTAACGCCTGTAATGCTATTCTAAGAATATTCCGCTAAAAGCCTTTGGACACATTATTGTAATTGGCTGAAATTTTGAGCAGACACGCCAATAGAGTTCCAGGCTTAATTGGATTACGTGAATAAATATATTTTTAGAACAATCTATGTTAAGTTTAAGCATGATATTATGTAAGTAAGCGATAATGTCTTTATCATTTCATGAAATTATAATATAGAGAAAGACAGACACGTGTGAGCTCTTGGGGCTTCTTAAATCTAAGTATAGAACCCTGAAAGTTTTTGTTAAGTTATTATCAACAAAACAGGTACTACGTGTTTTGTTATAAACAACATCGAATGTGTCATTACTTATGTATAAATACTTGTAAATTTACAAGTCTCGTCGAGTCAATGAGCACCAAAAATTTTTCTCAGTGAAACCATAATCTATGGGAATCGGGTCAATCGGGGCTACATTTCCAAATGGGCAGTAAAAATCGGAACCAATAAATCAGGGTAGTATCAGCATCATGAGGTGGCTAAACGGGAATAACATTTTTAGCCACATCTCCTGGTTGAGTGGTGGGAAATAATTTACCTTGAACTGTACTGACGAATCACGACTAAGCACTGGGGATAGAGCACACGGATGAACCTTTTCTTTTATTTTATGTTTTACCTTTTTCCTCCGAAATGAAGACGAACATTTTAGCTAAGACTCTCAGACAATACAAGAGGAAAGACTTAAATAACGTAAACCGAATAAAAAATTCAAAGCTCCAATTTTTATCTTAACCGCTTTTTTGTATAGTTGAGCTAAAATTGAGAGCTTGAGATGAACTTAAAATTTTCTGTATTTCGGACAAATAATTTAGATTTAGCAACGTTGTATTTAGTTTTAAATTATTAATTGTGTTTTTCTTTTACAACCTTTTAAAATTGTAAAAACATCTAATAACAAGGCTGATTTTGTTGCTTGTTGACTTTTTGGAGAGAAAAAGGTGCGATAAACCGTCGTTAACTTAATTACTAAATCTTAGAAGCACCCAAAATGTAGATCTGGCCCAAGATGTGTTATGCTTATTTCATATTCCTTCCTAAATATCAGTAAGTATGTGCAGTTATAACGCTCAGAGCACACGGAAAAACACCCATACACACACATTTAACAGCTAAACTAAATGAGTTTGCAGAAACTAAAAAGCCGACACGAAGGCATTCACACCTAAAGTGTAGAAGGCAAGTCATTTAGCTGCTCGTGTGTACTACACCTCGATGCTTTGGTACCACGAGAATTCCCTACGTTGAGGTCGAATTAAATTATTTAACAGTTGGAAAATTTTCCGCTGCTTTTTGCAGCCGGAATTTTAAAGAGGGCTATGGAATTAATACTTTTTGTTTGTTGTAAATGTTACAGGAAATGTATGAAATCCGTCATTGTATACAATTCCTAGGAATTGTGTATAAGTCCTAAAATCACCCGGAAATGTGTGATGTAAATTATATTAGACACATTTCCTAGGAAAATTACACATTTCCTAAACAGCAATCGGAAATGTAATTAAGATTTTTTTTTTACACAAAATTATTTTTATTACGCCACTTTTTGTTCTCCGAAATTTAAATGGCGCTGCCGCGCCGCGGCAGCTGTGTATGTGTAAGGTCGCAAGTCTAACCTAACCTAACCCAGACTTTGTTATCCAGCTACAGGAGTACTAAAACCTTCATGTCAATAATAGTTTAATAAAAGAGATGTTAAAATTAGGGATTTCCAATACTTCAGCGTAATATGCGTGATGCCGAAAGAAAGGTATGCCAATAAATTTTAGGCAAATATTTTTTTCGACCAAAGTATAATAGTGCGAAAACAACTGTCAGGTTAAACAATAATAATTGTGAGTTAAAAGTACCTATCGGCCAATGTGGTTTGGCTAAATGAAATTTTAGGCGTACCGAGGGACACCCGATACGCGACCGCGCTTGTGCCGCTTAGTTTTATACATTTCCTAATACAATATTGGAATTCTATAAAATTCCTAGGAAAAGTATACATTTCCTAGGATATGTGCGTATTAAAAAATCTCTGAAGCAATATTTTATACATTTCCTAAATAGCATAATAGAATTCATACATTTCCTGTAACATAAACACTTTTATTTTTTAACTTTGCAATGTTTTGTTTATTGTCAGGAGGCTAATCCAAAAGTAGATATGTACTATTATTTGATATTTAATCAACGTAATACTGGTCTATTTCGAGATAGATGAGATCTTATTAAATGCTTTTTTAGAGTACAAAGCATTGAGTTATACGACAAAGCCGACTTTCCTTAGTAGGAAAGCAAGATTGAATACTAGATAAGTGTTCCAAGGTAATATAAAAACATGTACTAAGCTAAGCATACGAGAGCATGGTCAAAAGTTGGAATCTTCTTCTTCTTCTTTTCAGCCAAATGACGTCCACTGCTGGACAAAGGCCTCCCCCAAGGTTTTCCACAATGAACGGTCCTGCGCTGCCCGCATCCAGGCTCTTCCCGCGACCTTTACCAGATCGTCGGTCCACCTAGTAGGAGGCCTGCCCACGCTACGTCTTCCAGCCCGTGGTCGCCACTCGAGAACTTTCCTGCCCCAACGGCCATCGTCTCTACGAGCTATGTGCCCCGCCCACTGTCACTAGATTTTAGCAATTCTGCGAGCTATGTCGGTTACTTTGGTTCTCCTGCGGATCTCCTCATTTCTGATTCGATCACGCAGGGAAAGTTGGAATAATCCAGAAATATTATCGCATTAACTAGTAAACAAATGGTAAGTAAATACCTAGAGTGATATTTTTTCTAGGCTACTATTGTTATGATAATTAACGCACTTATACACGTACAGAAGTATTAGTACTTATTCGATGCTTATACTTCCATTTAGACGTTTCGTTTTATGTAGGTATATTGTACATTTGCTCCAAATTTTCCACTTTTAAACCATTATTCACTGCTTTACGAAAATGGCCAAATAATGTACTCGTCGTACAGTTAGCGTCAAAAGTCCGTGACAACTAAAGTGGCCAAAAAGTTGACAACACAACCTTATTCCAACCGTAACAAAGACATGTAGGAACTTTTTGGCTGCTTTGGGTATCACGAACTATTTGAAGCTGACTGTACCAACCGAGATTCCTTATCGTTTGAAGAATGGTTCGCCCGATTGATCTTCCGGGGTGAAAAATCGACGCGTGGACGAATACCGTCAAGTCCGAGTGTAAGGTTAGCAGGAATTATTCATGAGTGAACAATTGTGTGATTTATTAAGCTAAGGCTTCAATTTTACGGAGGAAAATCTCACGATCTAGGTCGTGGGCTCTATTCTCAGGTGGGACAAATTAAATATTGCAGAATACTGTAGATGCCTTGATTGTCTGATGAAAAATATTCTATGAGCACAATTTATTAGTACGAATCGACTGAACCAAGTCAACTGTTGGCCTTATTATTTACAACCCACATAGAAGAAGTTACAAAGATTTATTATAATCCTAGATATTTTTATTGACATTTACATGAAAATTTGCAAATTCTAATCTTCACTATACCTACTTCCCAACAACGTAACTCATACAAGTTTCTCGCAATAAAAAAGAAGTTAAGTTAATAACTTAACCCTATACTTGGCAAAGACGGTTTTGGTTATTATTTGTGATTTACACTATAAATATTGGATTTAGGACGAGTAAAAATCATGTAAAAAATACGAAAAAAAATCTTAGGTATGTAGTTTTGGAAATATAGTATGTATCTTTAAGTGCACATTGCCAGCTTTGTAGTAAATTAAAACATGGTTTATTTTTTTGGTAAAAATTAATTATTTAAATGAAAATTACTACAAAACCTTAAGCTATACCTTATTTGAGAAATAAAAATAAGTATATTTTACAAAAAACTGAAAACAAAGTAAAAAACCCACTTCAAAGTCTGTAACGCCTTGCAAGTATAGCTGCATTTGGATGTATGAGAACCACTCCATCAGCGTCGTTGGAGTATCTTCTGAACCTCGCACCCCTCTTACCATCCAGGAGAAGCAAATGCAGATAGGACACATAGGAATCCTGCAAGACCATTAAAGAAATACGAGGGGTATTGACGCCAACTGGTACCGAACTGTGTTCACGTCTTTGATTGAAGATAATTTGATACCCAACTTACAATGGAAACGCATGATAGCGGAAATGGATCTCTGGAACTCTCTGGGAAAATATGCAGCAGTCGAACTGGCTGAAATTCTTCAATCACTAGCTTTATAACCAGAAGCATGCGGCAGCCTGAACAGGCTGCTCGCTTTTTGGAGGTGATCTGGGTTGTTTGGAGTAGGAAGATAACCACCCAAGAGAATCAGGGGGCTAAGTGCGGCTTCTAATTCATCAGCCGAAGTGTCACCGCCACTGACTTTCGACCTGGTACCAGATTTTGGAACCAGAACCAGCATTTTGCGCGCCTGATTTTGTTGCCGCAGCACAAAGTTGTCCAAAAAACAACATTATTTTTTACATGAATTAAAACTCACATCGGCATATAATTTACAGCTTTAAATATTACTAACTAATAACATGATCCCTTTTTATGCGATAAAATCTATGAAAAAAATTATAAAATAAAGTCAACGAGAACCTGGCAATGTGTCTTTAAAGATACATTTAAAATTGAAAGTAAATTATTACGTATCTGACAGTGTGCATTTAGAGATACATTCGGACAATCCGCGTCGTACAAGAATAATTATACAAAATTTGGGATGAAAAAACAGCACTATCAACAAGAAACCTTTATTTACTATCCATATTACTACAGATAATCACCAATATTCTTTAAAAAAAACACCGAAAATAATAAAAAATATTAGCCGGTGCGTAGACGCCTGTCAACGGTCTGACATTATGAATATTACTGTTAAATCTGTGCAGCCTGTAGCGATTCTACACTGTGTAACACAATCTGTAGTATTTGGTCTAACGTAATATTAAAAAAACATTTAAAAATAGTTTTTGGTTTCTCCCCCATATTTTTGTTTTGGTCAACGTATCTTTAAATGCACAATGCCAAGAAAAGGGTTAAATAGATCTTGCCTGTTTCGTCACAGAACGAGCAAATTGGGGCGTGTAAAAACATAATTCGCACAATCACATAAACGGTCCGCCACTTAAATCGATGTAAACCCATATCAAAAGAGCACTGTTCTACCATCACAAAATGCGACAGCAATAAATCAGCCCCATAGTAATTTATCGAACAACGAGCATTCGCAAGTTTCTGTCCTACTCGTATACGCTGCCAGCACAGTTTTTATTGCCCCGCGTTTTGTATTAAAACAGGCAATGTACCGTGATTTGATATATCGCCGTGCTATGTGTTGCCATGTTAGCGGCACAACTATGTGGAAACTAGTGGGGTGAAATTATCGATATTGTGAAACAGTGGCGGATTTACAGAATTGCCGGTGTCGTTGGATCTCGTTTGAAATCTGCCGCTTCTAGGCCGCGGCCTATACGGCCTAGTGACAAATTCAGGACTGGTGTGAAATAGGATTGCACTCTGAAAGCGTAATTGGCATGAGGATGGGTAGCACAAAGCGCTATCTTAGCTCTCCTCTTGCATTGTCTCTAACATTTAGAAACTTACAAATTATTATGGTACATACCATATTAGTGTGACATCTATTGTGTGGTTTGACAACCTGGGAATATTTGAAGTAGGTAGGTACCTATAATTTTTAAAACAAACCCAACCATAGAGAAAAGTAATACATAGGAAATAGAGAACCCTCTCTGTCAAATTTTTGAGCCTACTAATTGATAGCCTGGTGTTAAATTCCCTGTACTTAACCTACGTACGTAACGCTCACATACATACATAGTACACGCACACATACATACATAAAGTCCACGCACACATACACACAGTTCACGCACACATAGGCCCTCATAACCTTCAAAGAATTATTGTTTTTATGATGTACAATGTAGAATTTTTTCAAATCCATTATTTTGAAAATATTTATCTTTATGGTGTACGTATTTTCAAAACAATGTATTTGGAAAAATTCTACATTGCACATGGAAATGCAAATAAGTAAACAAAAACTTTTGAATTTAATAATTTTACTTTATTTATGAACACACATAATATTATACACCAAAAGCGTCTTTTCGCAAAGTTTTCAACACTAAACACAGAACACAGCACATTGAGAAAACTCTGATCACTTGTGAACATAACAGAAAGTTTCTTCGCGATTCACGAAGGAACGAACAAAACTCCGATGAACCAGAACAGCAGCAGGTACGAAGGAATGAACTTGAATTTGACTCGACATTTGGAAAAATTCTACATTGCACATGGAAATGCAAATAAGTAAACAAAAACTTTTGAATTTAATAATTTTACTTTATTTATGAACACACATAATATTATACACCAAAAGCGTCTTTTCGCAAAGTTTTCAACACTAAACACAGAACACAGCACATTGAGAAAACTCAGATCACTTGTGAACATAACAGAAAGTTTCTTCGCGATTCACGAAGGAACGAACAAAACTCCGATGAACCAGAACAGCAGCAGGTACGAAGGAATGAACTTGAATTTGACTCGACTCTTCAATACTTTAATAGGGCCACAGAACTCATAAACGATGGCTAAGAAAACAAATTAATGCATTCAATTCAACCTAACAAAAACAACACCGGCCATTTTGGAGGAAAAACAAAGTTGCCATATGTTAAATAGTAATTTCTACTACTCTATTATGTAAATTATAACAAAAATGTCAATGTTCAGTTTTAAATTAAAACAAATTAATTTCATTTAAAAAAAGTTTTCACATTGTAATTAACAATATTCTCAAATATATTTTAATTAAGAAAAAAATGAAAATATGAAGGAAACAGGAGCAGCGACATCTAGAGCGTTTTAGGGTAGTTAAAAAGTATTTGAATTTATTCACCGATGTCGCTGTTTGGAAGCAAGTTTCACTTCGATGACCGTTGTATGGAAGTTTCTTCACCCTGAACCCAACAATAACAGTTGGAATCCATAATTGCTGTCTTATTATGAAAAAACTACAGATCCAATTAGAGCAGAGCAACTATGTTATAAAAAGTACCCACTTTATTATTATTGTGTTATTTATATAATTTCACGTTGGCGTACAGTATCACACACAATAACATACCATGTTATCATGGATAGCATTGTCAATATTATGTAGTATTTACGTTGTTGGATTGTTACACGATCGATAACTATCCGTTTATCTGGCTAGTCCAATAATCCCGGTTGATAAACAATATCCAGCGTATGACGTTAGCAATCTCAAGGTTAGTTCAATATCGATATAATTTTACTGTGTATCTTGACACAACCTTACCTTACCTTACCTTACCTAATGTGAGGCAGGTTCCCACACAATTGATGGTGAAGAATGAACCATTAAATAGCATAGGTTCCACAACATTCTTGGGAATCACTTTAGACTCTAAACTTCAGTGGGGTCCTCATATTGAAACCTTGTCAGCAAGGCTCAGTTCAGCTGCTTTTGCAGTGAGAAAGATAAGGCAATTAACTGACATTGAAACGGCAAGGCTAGTTTATTTTAGCTATTTTCATAGTATAATGTCATACGGCATATTGTTGTGGGGCTCAGCTGCGGACATTGAAACTGTGTTCGTTCTGCAGAAGAGAGCAGTGCGGGCCATTTATAACCTTGGACCCCGATTTTCCTTGAGAGAATTCTTTAAGGAGATTAATATACTGACAGTAGCTTCACAGTTCATTTATGAAAACCTTTTATATGTTCGCAAAAATATAGAGCAATTTACTAGAAAGAGTGATTTACACAAGTTCAATACAAGAAACAAAAATAAACTTGCCGTTCCAAATTTCAGACTGCACAAGATTGGTAATTCATTTATGGGGAAATGTATTAAACTTTTCAATAAATTACCACAAACTGTTGTAGAATTGCCCATTCATAAATTTAAAGCACATATCAAAAGCACCTTAATGAAAAAGGGCTACTATAAAGTTGATGATTATATAAAGGATAAAAATGTTTGGAATGTTTAACTACCTAGCTCGCATTAATACTTATGACTATAATTTGTATATTTTAAAGACTGTAAAACCTTGAAAAGGAGGCTGACAATAGTGACTGAGTTTCTTGCGCTGCTTCTTCTCAGCACTGGCCCATTTATTGTCCCGAAGCAGTGGTAGGGTTAATATTGGGACGTGTAAAAGCGCTTTTTTAAAGCCTATTTGCAAAAATAAATGAATTTTATGAATACTTATGACTATAATTTGTATATTTTAAAGACTGTAAAACCTTGAAAATGAGGCTGACAATAGTGACTGAGTTTCTTGCGCTGCTTCTTCTCAGCACTGGCCCATTTATTGTCCCGAAGCAGTGGTAGGGTTAATATTGGGACGTGTAAAAGCGCTTTTTTAAAGCCTATTTGCAAAAATAAATGAATTTTATGAATTTTTAATTTATTTAATTTAATTTTTAATTTATTTTAACACTAATGACTACTACAGTAATGAAAGTGGATGAAATGTAAACTGTTTTTTAATTATCTTAGATATTATGTTCGTTTCAGTTAAAATTTTGTTTACTTTTGCTTGAACAATTTTTATACATTAACATATTTTTAGAACAAGGCTTTAAATCATAGCAATACAAAAAATACTCTCACTATAATACAAGTGGCACCAAAAGAAATTATGCAAAAAATTGGTCGAAGTTTTGACGAAGGTGCATGCATAATGAAATCTTCCTATTTGATATTTATTTTCAAAATACTTCATCACGGACAGTTCAATGTATGTAACTTTAAAACTAAACAAATTTTATTCGGCTAATTACTATAGTTTTAGAGCAATTTAGCAGCAAAACATATGTACAACACTGCCGTTCCTCCGTATCTTCGAAGGAGATGGTCCCTTATCATTCTCCCCGTTCGCGCGAACAACAAATCGTTCGTATAATTTTATCCGAGCCCAGAGAAGACCCCAGTGTGTGACAGACGTTGAGCGATTGGACTACATTCCGAGTAGTGAGGGCGTTCGGATACACGAAATCCTCTTAAACAACACTTCTTAGTTCCTACCGTGTAATGGCTGCCAATTTCTTGGAAGAAACTGTGTCTTTTGATTGGGACAAATTATATAAATAGAGGCGAAAATCCATTGTTTATGTGTCATCCAGTGCGTTTACGCGCACTGTGAGACTTCATAGTAATGTTTGTGAATATGGGCGTTAATTTTTATCTAAGCAGCACTAATAATTTTACACGTGCTACACTACACATGACAAAACGGATACCTTAACCACTTTTATACTTGCGGAAATGTTACTTAAAATGTGTTTACATTTAAATAAATGCCTATTTAACAAAGGGAAACGATATTTTAAGCGTTACTTAGTTACTAAGGAAATGTAATATGGAAATAAGTATCAGTTACGCTAGAAGATTTTTTACGATCTTTTCACTGTGCCAACTTCGTTTCTTGTAGTTATATTTTATAGCCTGCCATCGAGTGCAACGCTATTTGGCACTGCCCCACTTCAGTTTTATTGTTCTTGCACTATTTTAAAATTCAAATGATGGTTGTCATAAATAATATCAGTCTACAAAAAATTGGGACAAACAACAATAAAGTTTTCATGAAAAACTTAGCTAGCGGAACCATGAATGACTTTTCTCGCGTAGTTTTTGGCATTGGTGTCTCTTGGAATGTATTAAAATAAAATATTACTATCCAGAAAATTATATTCTTGAGATATCGTTTATTTATGAACTTTACTGTCTACATCCACGTGGATTTCATTTCTGTCATAATCTTTATCACGCTTCACGAACAAAGACACTATATTACTTAAATTATTAATTTAATTATTAAAGGGTAAATAAAAATTTGTTGCAAAATCCCGTGAAGTGATAATTTTAGTATTTAATAATTATTAATTACCATAATCATGACGCCTAGATGAGAAAATACAATGTAAATTGTTTCCTATTTCACCATTTATAAGATTAATTTTTGTGTTAATATTTGTAATGTCTATGTATTGTACTTTTCCTTTAAGTAGGTATCCCATTTAAATCAGTTCGGTAAAAGTTTCGGTGTGAAACTTAACCAACAAATACATACAGTTATATTACTTATCCATATGAACATATTTCCAAAGAAATGATTTAAATGTCATACCGTTTTCACTTGATATTTAGCCATGCAGATATCCCTCGATGTTTCTTTTAAAGCAAAGGAATCCGTAGAACGTAATGAGTTCTTAACGATTCCCGACCTTGGCAACATGGCAGCATTATGGGTGATTCTTTTTATGTAAAGATACCCACAGGTAAAAGGGGAGGCGGGGTTATCTGAGCGAACGCGTGGTTTTGTTATGCCAAGAGTGCTTACAGGCCGTACTATATATAAACTTTTACAAATCTGTTCGGCTATCCGGAGTTGGGGATAGCACTTAGTGGACATAATGCAAAGTGTAGTCCGCGGAAATAGACTTCGGCAATTTTGTATAGTAGATTATTATACAACCTACTACTGTTAAGCTTTACGTTATACGCACGCATTTTTTTTCTTTTAAGGAAATTGCTATATCAATAACCAGTTCGGTGTCAAAGTCTATTAGCAAGGTTTATAAAATTGTATAGTAATAATGTAACTTTAAAGAAAATTATAAGAAAAAAAAACTATTCAGAAAATCGTTTGGCAAGTGTTACAAACGAACGACTTTTTAGAAAATCTTCTCCATCGAGCAAAACAAGGATACATTTTATTTTCTTTTATATCTGTAGATCGTTGAATCTCACACAAAGTTTACAAATGGATGTCATAAAAGCCAGCTCTCATATGCACCCGAGGAATCTTTGAACAGGCTTCCTCAATTTTTTACGATAACTCGTGCTATAAAAGCGGGATGTAGCAAAAGATCATGCGGCGCGACGCGAAGAGAATAAACCCCCACTCATAATCTTGTTTTCATACTAAAATATTGCCTTCTTATTCATAAATTCATAATAGTGATGTCTAGAATCTTCGTTCGTATCGATAATCGCAAAGTTCTTGTCACTATGTCCCGCCTGTAATGGTTCTAGGTACTGAAATAAGTTTGAGCAATTACGAAAGTGAATACAGAAAACTGTAATCGCAAAGCACTTTTGTAAAATAATAAAATACATAAACCAGATGTACTTTCTCACTTGGTACAATAAAAAAGTACCGAACGAGGTATTCGAATTTAAATTTAATGATTATTATTCGAATAGAATTTTCGTTTATCGATATTAACGATTATGTCTTATGTAGAACATCTCTACTTGATAATACGACTACAGAGGCGAAATAACGTTACAGATTTATGATAATGAGCTGCATTCTTAGACCTTTGAAAGAAAAATGAACAAAGGGATAATTGCAAAAGGAAAGTAACCATAAACATGAAGGAAAGCCGTTGCGTTCTTTAAGAGAAAAACTTCAGTACAATATTGTTATAACACTTAATTATTTTCTTTACCTTAGTGTAATTAAAATAAATATTTCGATAAATTATTCAATTAATTAGCTAAGTTATTGTAGGTATTTGTTATTTATCAGTATAAAACATTTGTAAGCTTACAGAAGGTCCAAAGCGAGTTTAGCGACCATAAAAATAATTTTAGGTATACAGAATAAATGACCTAAATGACAACCACCTAATACTCTGAGTGCACTGCACGCCCTTGGTTAAGTTAATGAAGTACTTGAAACAAATAAATTGTTATATAAATTAATTAAAATTTCGGAAAATTTAAATGCTGGCTCTTTCCTTGCACAAAGGCTTAGTATTGCTATCCAGCGAGGAAATGCAGCCAGCATCTTCGATCTCTTTAGAGTTAAGTTTGCGTTAGTTTTAAAAAAATCTGTTTATTGTAAACTAGCGGCCGCCCGCGACTTCGTACGCGTGGATCCCATTTTACCCCCTTCATCTATCTTACGCGGTTTAGATTTTTTCATACAAATGTTTTTTCCCGCTAACTCCCGTTCCCGTTGGAATTTCGCAATATCTTGTTGTAACTAAGCTTTAAGTTTCCTAAGAGACCTTCATGCCAAATTTCAAGCGTCTAACTTAAGCGGTTTAGATTTTTCATACAAAAGGATTTTCCCGGTAATTCCTGTTCCTGTGGGAATTTCGGGAATTCTTTTCTTAGTGCACCTCTACGGTACCTAAGCTACGTCCCTTATAAATTTCAAGTGCCTACGTTTAGCCCTTTAGGCTGTGCGTGGGTATGTCAGTGAGTCAGTCATACAAAAGGAATTTCCCGCTAATTCCAGTTCCCGTGGGAATTTTGCAATATCCTGTTGTAACTAAGCTTTAAGTTTATTAAGGTACCTGCATGCCAAATTTTAAGCGTCTAACTTACGCGGTTTAGATATTTTCATACAAATGTTTTTTCCCGAACTCCCGTTCCCGTGAGAATTTTGCAATATCCTGTTGTAACTAAGCTTTAAATTTACTAAGGTACCTGCATGCCAAATTTCAAGCGTCTATGTTACGTGGCTTAGATTTTTTCATACAAATGTTTTTTCTCGCTAATTCCCGTTCCCGTAGGAATTTTGCAATATCCTGTTATAACTAAGCTTTAAGTTTACTAAGGTACCTGCTTGCCAAATTTCAAGCGTCTAACTTAAGCGGTTTAGATTTTTCATACAAAAGGATTTTCCCGCTAATGCCCGTTCCCGTGGGAATTCCTAAGTATCCTATAACCTGCCCAGGAGTATGAAGAATAATTGTACCAAGTTTCGTTAAAATCCGTCGAGTAGTTTTTGTTTCTATAAGGAACATACAGACAGACAGACAGACAGACAGACAGACAAAATTTTTACTGATTGCATTTTTGGCATCAGTATCGATCACTAATCACCCCCTGATAGTTAATTTGAAAATATATTTCATGTACAGAATTGACCTCTCTACAGATTTATTATAAGTATAGATAAAAAAATTGAAAAATCCGCCAGATGGCGGGACGCGAACGTAGGGTGCGACCGCTGCGTGATTGGTGGATTTTGACATATCTGTCAATGTCATGTCAAAAATAATCAATCACGCAGCATCTGGACCCCGCGTCCACGTATCGCTATCTGGCGGATCCTTCAATCGCGAAAACCCTCATTGGAATAAGTTTGTGTTGTCAACTTACTTACTGGCCACTTTGGGTGTTGACGCTGACTATACGTACGTTTTAACATTCCATTTAATTGATTTCCATAGCTGATAAACTTCAGACTAAAGAGAAGAGAGGTCGATTGTTTAAGAATTCTTTTCTCTATGATTAAATAAATAAATAAATAAATAAATCTTTGGACAATTTCACACAGCGCCAGCTAGCCCCAAAGTAAGCAACTCAATGCTTGTGTTATGGGTGCTAGCTTAACGGATATACTACTTATATACTTTTTTTTTATTAAATACATACATATTATACATATTTACACCCAGACCCGTCACAGAAATTAAAATTCATCATTTCAATTTCTGCCCGGCCGGGAATCGAACTCGGGACCTCTCGGCATAGTAGTATTGAAAGCAACTGTAGCATAATGAAACACTGTTTGACGACTCCGGCTTCACACGCAAGATCAATCTACTGCGAAATCTGATCTCAATTCGCTTGGAGACGTGTGATTCCATGACTAGTTATGTTACACAGCTAGTAGAAACAGCACAGAAGCTAAAGGGGACTGGTTTCGATATCAGTGACGAGTGGGTAGGCTCTTTGCTGTTAGCGGGTCTCCCAGAGAAGTACAGTCCGATGATCATGGCGATCGAACACTCGGGGATGAAGCTGTGTGCTGATGCGATAAAGACGAAGCTTTTAGATATGGGCACGGATATTGAGGTGAAAACAGATGGTGCATTCATTGCAAGAAATTCCTCAAAGCGACAAAGTCAAAATGGCAGTTACGGTAATTCAAATTATCGAAGAAGTAATGAAACGCAAAATGTCAATTCTGTCAATGTCAATAATGTAAACAAATCTTCAAAGATTCGTTGTTACAAATGTAAACAGATTGGACATTTCAAGAGCCAGTGTACAGCAGGGAAAGCAAATTTGAATGCATTTAGTGCCGTTTTCTTGACAAGTCAATTCAGTCAGAACGACTGGTATGTGGATTCCGGCGCGAGTACTCACCTAGTATCAAACGAGAAGATGTTGTCGAATGTTTCGTACGAGCCGAAAACCAAAGAAATACTTGTGGCAAATCAGACCAGTGTGCAAGTAATATGTTCAGGAGACTTACAGATTACGACTGCAGTAGGAAACAAGCAGTATGAAGTAAATGTAAAGAATGTCTTATGTGTTCCTAACCTCACCGCTAATTTGCTGTCTGTGAGTAGAATCATTGCGAGTGGAAACAGAGTGGTTTTCAACAAGAAAGGCTGTTTTATCTACAACTCCCAGAATGAATGCATTGGTGAAGCAAAGTTAGAGAACAATGTCTATAGATTGAACATAGCAAGGTCACAGCAAGTTTTGGCAGCGACAGTAAAAACATCAGTAACTACATGGCACAGGCGGCTAGGTCACATAAACTCAAAAGACCTTGGCAAAATGAAGAATGGAGTGGTTGACGGCGTGACATTCCAAGAGAAAAGCGAAATTGACAAATCCAGTTGCACAATTTGCTGCGAGGGCAAGCAAACAAGGCTCCCGTTTCCTATGAGTGAAAGCAAAAGTCAGAATGTGCTGGACTTGGTTCACACAGACCTTTGTGGACCAATGGAGAACAGTTCGCTCGGAATGGCCAGATACATGTTGCTATTTGTAGATGACTATAGCAGAATGTGCTTTGTCTACTTTCTACAGTCAAAACATCAGACATTCAGATACTTCAAGGAATTCAAGACGTTAGTAGAAAACCAGAAATCCAGGAAGATAAAGGTTCTAAGATCTGACAATGGAGGTGAATTCTGCTCAACTGAGATGGAGGAATACTTGAAGCAAAGTGGCATAGTTCATCAGAAGACAAATGCATACACTCCGGAGCAAAATGGTGTATCAGAACGATACAATAGATCTATTATTGAAAAAGCCAGATGTCTACTTTTTGATGCTCAGTTAGAGAAAAAGTTTTGGGCTGAAGCTGTTAACACAGCAGTTTATATAAAAAATAGATCACCAGCAGCAGGATTGGAATGCGATGTTACACCTTTTGAAGTATGGACGGGCAGAAAACCGAATCTGAGTCACCTGCGAATTTTCGGTAGTCCAGTAATGGTCCATGTTCCGAAAGAGAAGCGCAGTAAATGGGATAAGAAAGCAAACAAGATGATCCTAGTTGGCTATTCGGAAAACACAAAAGGCTATCGCTTATACAATCCAGATCAGCGGAAAATTGTTATTGCCAGAGATGTTGTGGTCATGGAAAACTCTAATCAGAACATGAAGGACGAGGATAACACAACCAGCAATCTGCCAGTAAAGAATAGTGAAGATAACCAAGGATTAGACCACTCTCAAGACCAAACTCTGGGCAGTCAGACAGATGTCACAGATGTTGAAGGACATAATGTAAGTGATCCAACTTATGTTCCAGATTCAAGTGAGTCTGACACCAGCTTTCATGACACTATGAGCCCCGAGGAAACTCATGTCACTACACAGCCAGATGTGGAAAATGTTCCAGAAAAACGTGTAAGAAGAAAACCAGATAGATTCACATTTGCTAATATGTGCGTGGAGGAAGTGACAGGGGAACAAATTTCATTAGATGAAGTCATGAATGGACCTGAAAAAGAGCAGTGGAAAAGTGCAATTCAAGATGAGTTGAAGTCTTTCGATGATAATGGCACTTGGACACTAGTGGATAGGCCAGATAATGCTACCATAGTCAAGAATAAGTGGGTATTTAAAAAGAAACTAAACAGCGATGGTGGAGTGCGCTTCAGGGCTAGACTGGTTGCCAAGGGTTTTACCCAGAAGAAGGGTGTCGACTTCACAGAGACCTTCTCACCGGTAGTGAGGTATTCCACTTTAAGACTTTTATTTGCCTTAAGTGTTCAATATGATTTCAAAATTAATCATCTCGATGTACCTACAGCATTTCTGAATGGTTATTTAAAAGA
Source organism: Ostrinia furnacalis (assembly GCF_004193835.3). Lineage (NCBI taxonomy): Eukaryota > Metazoa > Arthropoda > Insecta > Lepidoptera > Crambidae > Ostrinia > Ostrinia furnacalis. Next base: position 77,242 of record NW_021137632.1, on the reverse strand, counting down.
AAATGTCTATATGGAAATACCAGAGTGCTCAGATTTTGAAAATTGTGATAACAAAGTGTTAAAGCTAAATAGAGCAGTTATTCCGGCAAGCGGAAGGTCGTGGGTTCAATGGTCATGATCATCTTCGCTCTGGCTTTTCTGTCATTCTGTTCATCTAGCACTTCTTTACTAGACAAATCGACGCCTTCGAGGATCATAAAATTTTCAACTGCAAATGCCCAGTCGTCATAATTCTCACGCCCTTTCAGTTTAGGAACGTTTACTGAGTAATTTCCTGACATTTTACTACTGAACACTGCGAAAATACTTGATAAAAACTGATAAAAACGGGTCTGGGCCCATAACCTATTGAAACTACACAATGGCGGATAACAGACTGCTTTTATTTTATTTCTTTTCCATATTTAAACAGGTTACAGAAGCTATGACACTAGGTGGCGCTAGTTTAATTCGTTACACTTATAACAAGTAGTCCGTTCTGAACCACTACACCAAACGGCCGACGAATTGTGTTTAAAATTACAGGTTGAGCATTGAGTTGTATTTCATTGTTCAATTATGTTACAGCCTCAGGCTAGATTTATCTTTAGGGTGTTCTGCCTATTTATGTCTGCACTTTTAAAAGACTGTAAATCAGATGGTTAAACGTCGGTTTGCATTATGAGTTGCCATAAGAGTTTGGTGTTTTCAAAGAGGAGCCTGAAAATTACTTTTAGAACAGTTAAGTTTATTCAAGCCGAGTTTGACCGACCGTCTTAATCAAACTGAAAATATACTCGTACATAAAGTTCAATAGCTCAACAGAGTCGGTGTCGGATTGGCCAAATCGAGATCCAAGGAACGCAGGTTCGAACCCCGTCGCTGCACTGGACTAATTTGGTAGATCCACTGGTATTTTAAATTACCACGAGGGGGTTTTAACTGAACTATGAAAATATAAATTACTTTACAAGAAAATGATCCACATGGAAGGCGAACCCAGGATCTTCAGGTCCCCCCAAACTACTAAAACCGTTGGTCAAATAATGATTATCCCTTCTGAAAAACATTCTTTATCATGGCCATAGACTCGATCCTTCCCGTTAATCTGGAAAGAAGTTGGATGATAACTGACCANGCAGTTTATATAAAAAATAGATCACCAGCAGCAGGATTGGAATGCGATGTTACACCTTTTGAAGTATGGACGGGCAGAAAACCGAATCTGAGTCACCTGCGAATTTTCGGTAGTCCAGTAATGGTCCATGTTCCGAAAGAGAAGCGCAGTAAATGGGATAAGAAAGCAAACAAGATGATCCTAGTTGGCTATTCGGAAAACACAAAAGGCTATCGCTTATACAATCCAGATCAGCGGAAAATTGTTATTGCCAGAGATGTTGTGGTCATGGAAAACTCTAATCAGAACATGAAGGACGAGGATAACACAACCAGCAATCTGCCAGTAAAGAATAGTGAAGATAACCAAGGATTAGACCACTCTCAAGACCAAACTCTGGGCAGTCAGACAGATGTCACAGATGTTGAAGGACATAATGTAAGTGATCCAACTTATGTTCCAGATTCAAGTGAGTCTGACACCAGCTTTCATGACACTATGAGCCCCGAGGAAACTCATGTCACTACACAGCCAGATGTGGAAAATGTTCCAGAAAAACGTGTAAGAAGAAAACCAGATAGATTCACATTTGCTAATATGTGCGTGGAGGAAGTGACAGGGGAACAAATTTCATTAGATGAAGTCATGAATGGACCTGAAAAAGAGCAGTGGAAAAGTGCAATTCAAGATGAGTTGAAGTCTTTCGATGATAATGGCACTTGGACACTAGTGGATAGGCCAGATAATGCTACCATAGTCAAGAATNTTAGTACGACCGTCGCGATACGACACGGCAAAGGTTATGAGTAATTAGTATAATTACTAATTACAAGTCTACACGTTACGTATACATACATATTTACCTACCTACAGTATCGCATTGTAATTAATTGTCTTGCTAATTATTCATCTGTCTTCACTTCACTGCATTCGAGGGAAGTCAATAAAATCTTTATTGCACATCACAAAAAACTGACAATAAATTGGAATGGAAACAATTTAGGCATGTAAAATATAGAAAAAAATGTAAGGAAAATGAGTGAATGAAAATGAATAGATTAAAAAAAAAAACTTTTATTCAATTACAGGAGTAGAAGTTTATAGTTCTTGCAACTCACGAAGGCGAGTGAGCTTTAGATGTGTGTGTACGTGTACATGCACATATCGATAGTGTCTATCAAGACTTTTGAAAAACTAATAGTAGCGAGCCACCACATTATGTAAAGCTCACTCGCCTTCGTGAATTGCAACAACTATACTTAGATTGCCTTAGCTATTCAGTCAAACGGATACAAAATGATGTTTCGTTTAACAAAAACATGGTTTACTAGCTTTCCGCCCGCGGCTTCGCCCGCGTGGAATTTTGTCTGTCACAGAAAAACTTTATCGCGCGCGTCCCTGTTTCAAAAACCGGGATAAAAACTATCCTATGTTCTTTCCCGGGACTCAAACTATCTCTATGCCAAATTTCATCAAAATCGGTTGCGAGGTTTAAGCGGGAAAGCGTAACAGACAGACAGACAGACAGAGTTACTTTCGCATTTATAATATTAGTTGGGATGTTAAGTTTTAGATTAAACTCGAGTTAGAAATCGCTTTAAATGCCATGCATGCAGCAAACATACACACTTTTACTACGCAGCTACGTATTGATATGGATCTAATAAAATAAAAGCAGAACCAACACTTTCCCCAACTCTGTTGGTTGTTTACTATTGTACAGCTAACTACTGGGAGTTACAGAATGAGATATTTGATCTACGAAACTATTCTAATATTATTAAGGCATACATACATACAGGAACAACAAAATGTTTTATTATTTGGAAAAAAACTGGTCTTAAATTCAGTTGCAGTAAAGTCAATATAAAGCTTGTAATAAAACAAACATATTACAGACTCGAACTCTAGAATGTTGGTTCTTTGAAGGAATTCGATGGAAGACGCTTCCATCTTACTAAAGTACCTGACCGACGGAGTTTTTCCATAGATAAATAGATGATATCTAGTCTTTGCTCAAACGATTGCCCTTGTACTTTTCCTGGCACCTTATAGGTAATTTAAGGTTATCAATCATGCTCAAATTATACATCAGAGACAGATTCAAGGATATTTTAGAGTATCAAGGTAAGTAAAAGTAAATATAAAACCTACGCCCTACGCTCTTCCTTGTATATATAAATGACCTCTGCTCTCTTAACATCCCGAACTGCAGGGTTATCTCGTTTGCTGATGACACAGCCCTTGTTTTCACTGGTGACACCTGGGATGAAACCTTCCAGTGCGCTCAACTTGGGTTCGATATGGTTTCTCATTGGCTCCGAGCTAATCTTCTCACTTTAAATGTTAAGAAAACCCAATATCTTTCCTTCTCAATTAGAAATATTTCCCCAAATGTTATTGATAACTTTCGTATAGTTGCACACTCTCACTCTGATCCAGCCACATTTCCATGCAACTGTCCTATCCTTAGTTCTTCCGAATCTATTAAATACTTAGGAGTGATTGTAGACAACAGACTTACATTTCAGGCCCACATTAGCCAGACCGCTGGTAGGCTACGCAAACTGATGTTTGTTTTTCGAAATCTACGCCACGTTGCAGACCCTAGCCTGGTCAGGACCGTTTATCTGGCTCTCTGTCAATCGCTCCTACTATATTGTTTAACTTCTTGGGGAGGTGCCTGTAAATCTGCTTTGATTAAGTTGGAGAGAGCCCAAAGGGCAGTCCTCAAGGTCTGCACTTTTAAACCTTTGCAATTTCCAACTTATGACCTGTACCAATACTGTGAAGTACTCACAGTACGCCAGCTTTTTATCCTCATTACTGTGTTAAAACAACATCAAATCTCTGGATACGATCCCTGCGTCCAGACATCACGACGGAATCATCTAATAATTCGCTCATCCTCCTTCAAGACTGTTTTCTCACAACGTTTTTTCGGTTTCTTGGGTCCATTTCTGTATAATAAGATTCATCGTAACTTGGATATATACTCTTTAACAAAATTTGAACTGAAATCAAAAGTAACAAAGTATTTGCAATCATTAAATTATATAGAAACAGAAAATATTATTCTCCCACTTAGATAGACAAGAAAAATTCACTAACACAACTCAACACATAAAACACACACAACACACACACACACACACACACACACACACACACACACACACACACACACACAAGCGCGATCTCAAACATTTCTTAGAGTGCTATATTTTGTAATTCGTAACTTTTTATCTCCAATTTTGTAGACTTTTTTGCGTGTTTCTAACATTGTATGTACAAACGGATCCTCCGAGAGTTGAGAGTACTGGTCTCTGTAATACAGGCTCCTCGCCTAGCTCAGACACCAGTCTCTCACAATCTATTATATACATGATGTACTATTTTTATTGTAATAATTTTGTGTCAGTTAGATTGTGGAGAAAAATAAAGATTTTTATTATTATTATTATTATTAAAAGTTTTATGTAGTTAAATTAGAGCAGTGCACATAAATATGATTTAAAACCGTCTCGAGTGTGCTAATAAGTTTAGGGTCTGGTGCTTCGAAAATATTTTGAAGCATTTGGGTCCTACTTACCTATCTATGCTTATATATTATAAATGTAAGTAACTCTGCCTGTCTGTTACGCTCTCACGCCTATGGTCTCGAGTGTGCTAAAAAGTTTAGGGTCTGGTGCTTCGAAAATATTTTGAAGCATTTGGGTCCTACTTATCTATGCGTCTCATCTCGTCTTACGCTCTCACGCCTAGAGGACCTAGATGAAGAAAGCATTGGCTACCCTACCACAAAAATAAAACTTAGGACATGAATAAGAGTTGAAAGTTTGTGTTCCTACACATACAAACTTTTATGGGGAACAGAATAAACGATATGAAAACTCAAATGGTTTCGGTAATAAACACGCGCTTGCTAAGACCTTGTGTTGTGACTCGCAGAAATCCTCGCCAGCATAGACAGGGGCGGAAACTAGTAATTTAAATAAAATAAACTTACCAACTAAGGTGTACTTGATGAGGCAGGGGTGGCACAAGCTCGTTATCGGCTGCCAGTGCTCATTGTTGGCGACGTCTGCCAACTCCTCGGACTTGTTAGTGAGGAACAGAGCGAATTCCCTGAACGTGACGTCATGGCCCAACTCGAGAGACTCGTTGGACGGGTTCTCGCGGAATGCCTTGATGATCCGTCTGCCCACTCTGTCCTGGAACGTCAGATCTTGGTTAATCTTCTTTCACCAGACTGTACGACGTTCTTTTGTTTTTTTACGGCTATTTTTTTTATCGATCAACTTCTGCGGTCTTATTAGGTCGTAAACGATGCAACCAAGTGTTTTAACACTGCAGTACACGCGCCCCTTTTTTTACACGAATACACGCGCGGCCTACTCTGGTAAGCCAATTTAAAATCACTGCAAATCAGTTTATAAGCAATTTATGAATAGAATTACTATGTAAATGATAAAAGTGTTTATTATAGTTATTTTATAATAAAAGTTTCTTTATATAACTATTTGAGATCAAACATTATAAACAGATTTAAAAGTTGTAAATTTTTTGGACCAAAATTGCACTCTGAGACCAATGTTAACAAAAAAAAATTACTGAAAAAATGTGATTAGTTTTTTATCTGTCATAGTATTCATGACTTCCTACTGCCTGGTACACGGTGTAAATCCATTTGTTGCAAGTCTTTCATAATTTTTTTGTCGAGTGATTTCGGGCTTTTGAGTAGACCCGCAGTTTTGACGGCCAATTTTCAACCGACTTCAAAAAAAGGAGGAGGTTCTCAATTCGACCCGTATGTTTTTTTTTTTTTTTTTTTAAGTATCAATCATGGTATACCTACATAAATATTAATTCGTCCTAATAAATAAGTAGGTTATTAGTAATTATTTTTCTACTTTTTAATGTAGGTTTTTTGGAGTCGGTTTTATTTTTTTTTATAAAATTTTACTTATAGAAAAGTGCGTAGACTCTGGCGACCCAAGCTTTACTGGCTTACTGACAAATTTAGTAAACGAGGCTTTCCTGGAATGCCAGCTCTCTGGTGCAAGTTTTCAAAAAGTTATAGCGTAAAATGTTACCCTGGTCTACTATAGTAGTCCGCGCGTGTACTCTAGTGTTAAGGGGAATCAATAATTTCATTTTTTTTTTCGTTAGTACTTTTTGATATGCTGAGGCGCGCGTTTCTATGCCAGACCATGCCGAATTAATGGAGGCAAAGCCGCGGGAAGCAGCGTGTTTTTATATACAGTTTCTATGCGATGAAAAATGCATGTGAGACCGAGTCTATACCCTTATGGCAGGGCTAGGAAGCAACACAAACAAACTAGTTTCCTCGTTTCCAGGCGTGGTTTTGATAATATGTTGGAAAATACGACACGCACAAAATTTTCCTGCTGCTAGCTTGCTTCAATTTACTTAGTAGCCAAACGATAATTCAATGTTTAAATTAAAATACAAGGGGGTGATAAAAGGTCAGCATTATCTTTATAATACATGATTCTGAAGTATTACATTTTAGTTTAATCAAGCACCACTAAATTTTAAACATAGTTATTTTTAATTCTGTACCTACCAAATTACAGTTACTTTTCTGATTACTAGTCAAAAAGTCAATCTGCTGACTCAATTTCTTATCAATTATTGAAATTAATTATCAATGAACCTATTATTGTTTATTTAATGATAACATCCCTCCGAGCAGTGAGATAGGTGCGTATGATAGGCCCACAGTGTTTCAAAAGTTAAACTTATCAGCAAATTGCAGTGGCATATTGTCCATTCATTTGTCATATTAATATGATGTATTTGATTATTATTAAAAGCTCTATTGGGCCTCAAGTCATAGGTTCCTTCAGTATTATTGTTTCATGACTCTCCAAGTAAACTTCATTAGTTATTTGAATTTGAGATTTAGGATTCCTAATTTACTGTCAAATAATTATTGTATTCTGTAAATTAGAAATGATCATACTATACTTATTTAATAACTTTTGGGATAGCCAACATAATAAGAGAGTACTCTAGAACATAAACTTGGGTTTCAAGGACATTTCCCTACAGGATCTAAGCTGGCATGATGCTGACAGTTTTATAAATTAATTAAGATCTAATTGATCTGCATTTAATCTATTGTGACAAACTTAGAAAAAATAACAGGCACTTACTTGAAAGTATCTAGCACTAGGCAGATCTCCCTNTTTATAGCATTATATATAAGTAAGACAATTAAAGTTAGTAGGTAACTGTGTGATTTTTAGTGATAAAATATTTGGCAGTCCATGTAAGTGCTGTATTGCCAAACCATATCTACGCCAGTATGCACAAACGATGCTTGCTTAAGTGAAGCAGCAAATCGAACGCACAGCGTAGAATAGAGCTCTGTGATTGGTTCGTGCGTTCACGCGCACTGTGATACCTTATAGTAATGTTTGTGAATACGGACGTCAAACCACTACTAAAAACTTTCCTACACACTCCTATATGATGCTTTATGTTACGAAGTTGCTTTGTTAACTAATAAACAATCGTAAAAACATGTTTTTCTGAGCTAATTAATGCTGATCAAGAATCAGACCAATATTGTCTTACGTCTATGTGATATGACGTTTACATATTAATAAAAGCCCCCAGAAAATTTTATACAAAATAAGTGATGCGACTTGTAATTAATCTTCACAGAATACCCATCAGTATAAATAATCTATACTAATATTATAAATGCGAAAGTAACTCTGTCTGTCTTGCTTTCATCACGCCTAAACCACTGAACCGATTTTGATGAAATTTGGCATAGAGATGGTTTGAGTCCCGCGAAAGGACATAGGATAGTTTTTATCCCGGCTTTTGAAACAGGGACGCGCGCGATAAAGTTTTTCTGTGACAGACAAAATTCCACGCGGGTGAAGCCGCGGGCAAAAGCTAGTAATTACATAAAGGAAACCATACTAATTACGATAAGCTTAATGGTTATTGTTCTTAAATAAGCCAATAATGAAACATTTATTGGCCTCTAACCACAATAATTCCTTTGATAAAACAAATTATTTGCGTTTTAGTACGACCGTCGCGATACGACACGGCAAAGGTTATGAGTAATTAGTATAATTACTAATTACAAGTCTACACGTTACGTATACATACCTACCTACCTACAGTATCGCATTGTAATTTATTGTCTAGCTAATTATTCATCTGACTTCACTTCACTGCATTCAAGAGAAGTTGATAAATAATATCTTTATTTATTTATTTTTTTTATCCACAACGAGGAAGCTCTTGCATTTAATCTTGAATTGCACATCACAAAAAAACTTTTAATCTGGGGAAATACAAAAAATTGGAATGGAAACAATTTAGGCAATATAGAGAAAATGTAAGGAAAATGACCGAATGAAAATGAATAGATTTAAAAAAATAGAACTATTCAATTACAGGAGTAGAAGTTATAGCACATAATAATAATAAGTACTACGTTATAGTTCTTGCAAATCACGAAGGCGTGTTTACGTGCACATTGCACATATCGATAGTGTAATGCCTATCAAAGTTCAAAACTTTTGAAAAACGAATAGTAGCGAGCCACCACATTATGTAAAGCTCACTCGACTTCGTGAATTGCAACAACTATACTGAGATTGCCTTAGCTATTCAGTCAAACGGATACAAAATGATGTTTCGTTTAACAAAAACATGGTTATGCTAAGTGTTATGTTAATTTTTAGACAAAACTCTAGTTACAAATCGCTTTAAATACCATGCATGCAGCAAGCATACACACTTTTACTACGCAGCTACGTCTTGATATGGATCTAATAAAATAAAAGCAGAACCAACACTTTCCCCAACTCTGTTGGTTGTTTACTACTGTACAGCTAACTAACTATTGGGAGTTACAGAATGAGATATTTGATCTACGAAACTATTCTAATATTATTAAGGCATACATATACAGGAAGAACAAAATGTTTTATTATTTGGAAAAAAAAACTGGTGTTAAATTCAGTTGTAGTAAAGTCAATATAAAGCTTGTAATAAAACAATGTACCTATATTACAGAATACAGACTCAAACTCTAGAAAGTTGGTTTATTGAAGGAATTCGATGGAAGACGCTTTCATCTAACTAAGGGCGATTCGTAATCGGCTGTCCCGGCCGATTTTTTCAAAAAGCAATTGAAATATTTAAAAAAAACACACTTGTAATGAAACTTTAACCCCAAAACTTTACGGGCCCTTTGTTTTTAGAACCATAACTATTTTTAATTTTTTTCTAGACTCGATTGAAGCCCGAAAAATACAGTCCCCTGGCTGTCCCCATCACTGTTTTTCATCCTAGAAATGAGATTTACGAAGAAGATATTGAAACTACATACATCTGGCAGCTCATAGCATAAAGAATAATAATGAAATTATATTATTTTCGTAAAACAAGCTCTCATTACCAATTTTATTTATTTAGTAAACTCCTGTAAACTTTGTCCCCAGAATTTTAATACAGTCCCCTGCCAAAAATTTAAATTCATAATATAAAAAAACTATAATAGCTACGATGTTTTTTTTGAGTGAAATGAAATGCAATTGCTATAAAATAGGCAACCTTGCCGAATGCGGCGTTGAGATGCCTATTTTTTTAGTGTCAGAGCGTCATTTGTGAGGTGAACACGCGCTTGAATCGCTACCACACACAGTCCTCTGGTAAGTCATAATATGCATGTTAATTACTTAATAATCTCTAAATAAAGTATAAATTGATATAATATTTACGTCTCAATTGATCGGTAGATTCTTAAAACACTATTTAACATCATTTTCGTAAATATTGTGAAATCTAGCCGAAATACACAGTCCCCTGGCAACAGTCCTCTGCCTGAAATTGCACAAATATGTGCATCAGGTCGCAAGTATTTATTCCTGGTCCATCCTCGGCTTTCCAAATAAATATAAAACACTAACAATGAGGCAGCAAGGTTCTGGAGTAGAGGCCATGTACCGGAAAACGCAGCAAGAGACAAGCGACACCGAGCCACCTTGTGGGTGGACCGACGACCTCATAAAGGTAGCAGGAAGGCGTTGGATGCAGGCTGCTCTACCAACTGTGCGATGTGGAAGTCATTGGGGGAGGGCGGGAGGCCTATGTTCAGCAGTGGACGTCCAGTGCTAAAATGATGTTGATGACTAACAATTAAAAGTGTCAGCTGCTTTTGCAACAGTGGTTCTTGTGAGCATTATAACGGAAAATCTTTAATCTACTGAACCTGAATTGACCACAAATTCCCCTCAAAGATTTGATGATGAAATAGCAGGAACGGGTGGTACTCGGAATTCAGTGCCTCAGAGGTTAAGGTTAATTTTTGATATGAATGTTTATTAAGGAAAGTTGTTATTTCTGTTATTTTTTTATAAAGACATTTTGTTTACCATTGATTTGCTATAAAATAATAAATAATTGATCAATTTAAAATGACTTTTTCTTAAAGTATAACAGTCCTCTGTCTCAATGAACAGTCCCCTGTCATGATTTCTTGGAAAATCGCTAATAACTCGGAAAATATTATAAATTTCAGTGGGACTCCTTATCTAACTAAAATAATAGTCAATTTTCTTTGAAATAGATCACGGTTTTTTGGAAAATGTTAAAAATAATTGCCAGGACAGCATTTGTATGGGACCTGTACGAGCTTACAGAGAAATGCCCCTAAAGTACCTGACGACGGAGTTTTTCCATAGATAAATAGATGATATCTAGTCTTTGCACAAACGATTGCCCTTGTACTTTCCCTGGCACCTTATAGGTAATTTAAGGTTATCAATCATGCTTAAATTATACATCAGAGACAGATTCAAGGATAATGTTAGAGTATCAAGGTAAGTAAATATAAAACTTCTATGTAGTTAAACTAGAGCAACGCATACAATTAATATGATCTCGATCCGTCTGGGATCTGGGTGTGTTAAAAGTTTCGAAGTATTTGGGTCCTACTCATTCATATAGTACTTTAATAAATGCGAAAGTAACTCTGTGTCTGTTACGCTCTCACGCCTATAGGACCTAGATGAAGAAAGCATTGGCTACCTTATCACAAAAATAAAACTTAGGGCATAAATCCAATCCAATTATGCATGCATAAATATTATTATTTTCATAATTTTTCTTTTTCGTTGTGGACTGACAGTTGAGGTCGCATATGATTAAACAATTTTGTTAACTTGTGACAAAAGATTGTCTACATGACAGGCTTAGCCTAGCGTAGAAATCTCAGTTACTTTATGAACTGAAGCGTATGTCGGTACAACCTTAGCATTAAACGGGTCTTTAAGGAAATGTATGTACAACAATGCAATGTAAGCAATGTAAAAAATGTTAAAGTTGTTAAATAAACTTTTATTTTATTTATTATTTTATTTATTTTAAATAAGGGTTGAAAGTTTGTACGAGTATAGGAAACTCATAAAAACTTTTATGGGGATCAGAATAAGCGATATGAAAACTCAAATGGTTTCAGTAATAAACACGCGTTCGCTAAAAGACCTTGTGACGCGCAGAAATCCTCGCCAGCATAGACAGGGGCGGAAACTAGTAATTTAAATAAAATAAACTTACCAACTAAGGTGTACTTGATGAGGCAGGGGTGGCACAAGCTCGTTATCGGCTGCCAGTGCTCATTGTTGGCGACGTCTGTCAACTCCTCAGACTTGTTAGTGAGGAACAGAGCGAATTCCCTGAACGTGACGTCATGGCCCAACTCGAGAGACTCGTTGGACGGGTTCTCGCGGAATGCCTTGATGATCCGTCTGCCCACTCTGTCCTGGAATGTCAGATCTTGGTTAATCTTCTTTTGGCGGCAAAACGTCTCACTTAATGTCACCAGACTGGACGTCGCTCTTTTGTTTTTTACGGCAATTTTTTATCGATCAACTTCTGCGGACTTATAAATTGGTCGTAAACGATGCAACCAAGTGTTTTAAGGGGAATCAATAATTTCATTTTTTTTTCGTTAGTACTTTTAGATATGCTGAGGCGCGCGTTTCTATGCCAGACCAGGCCGAAATTAATGGAGGCAAAGCCGCGGGAAGCAGCGTGTTTTTATACAGTTTCTATGCGATGAAAAATGCATGTGAGACCGAGTCGATACCCTTACGGCAGGGCTAGCTAGGAAGCAACACAAACCAACACTAGTTCAAGGCGTGGTTTTAATAATATGTTGGAAAATACGACACGCGCAAAATTTTCCTGCTGCTAGCTTGTTTCAATTTACTTAACAAACGATAATTCAATGTTTAAATTAAAATACAAGGGGGTGATAAAAGGTCAGCATTATCTTTATAAAACATGATTCTGAAGTATTATGTGACATTTTAGTTTAATCAAGCACCATTCAATTTTAAACATAATTATTTTTAAGTCTGTACCTACCAAATTACAGTTAGTTTTCTGATTACTAGTCAAGAAGTCAATCTGCTGACTCAATTTCTTATCAATTATTGAAATTAATTATCAAACCTATTATTGTTTTTAATGATAACATCCCTCTGGCCAGTGAGATAGGTCCGTATGATAGGCCCACAGTGTTTCACAAGTCATACTTATCAGCAAATTGCAGTGGCATATTGTCAGTTCATTTGTCATATTAATATGATGTATTTGATTATTATTAAAAGCTCTATTGGGCCTCAAGTCATAGGTTTCCCTTCAGTATTATTGTTTCATGACTCTCCAAGTAAACTTCATTAGTTATTTGAATTTGAGATTTAGGATTCCTAATTTACTGGCAATTAATTATTGTATTCTCTAAATTAGAAATGATCATAATGTACTAATTTTTTAATAACTTTTGGGATAACCAACATAAGAAGAGAGTACTCTGGAACACAAACTTGGGTTTCAAGGACATTTTCCTACAGGATCTAAGCTGGCATGATGCTGACATTTTTATAAGTTAATTAAGATCTAATTGATCTGCATTTAATCTATTGTGACAAACTTAGAAAAAATAAAAGGCACTTACTTGAAAATATCTAGCACTAGGCAGATCTCCTTNTACTTATTTAATAACTTTTGGGATAGCCAACATAATAAGAGAGTACTCTAGAACATAAACTTGGGTTTCAAGGACATTTCCCTACAGGATCTAAGCTGGCATGATGCTGACAGTTTTATAAATTAATTAAGATCTAATTGATCTGCATTTAATCTATTGTGACAAACTTAGAAAAAATAACAGGCACTTACTTGAAAGTATCTAGCACTAGGCAGATCTCCCTCTAATTTGTTTCTGTATGCTGACAGCAATCTCTCAAACGGATTCCGGACAATGATCATCTTGTGGTAACTATCCAGCATGTAGTCCCGTTCCGGTTTTGGCACGCTGCTGAGGTTCCGGAACATACCGGGAGAGTGAGCAAGGGATGCCGGAATGTTGAGGACATCTGTATCGTTCCATTTTCCTGTCAGTATCATCAATATTCTCTTCCAATTAGTGCAGGCAACCTGTAGAAAAAAGTTAGTTTCTTTTTAAATTCTCATGATACAATTATGGCATGATCTGAATTCCTACATAATATAGAAAAAAAATACTAGCGTATTCTAAAACTTATTTAAATTAATCCAAGACCCGGTTTGCCTTGACCCTTACCTTAGGTACGTAACAATACAGCAGCTTGTGTGTCTCGTCGACTAATATGTGCTCGAACTGATTATCCGGCAGATTTTCTAACGTCCATCTTGGTGAAAATCGCTGGCATGACTCTTGAATTAGCTCCTGTCGAGCTAAGTTCATGGACTGGGTCAATTCCAACGAGTGTTCTCCAGTCAAGTCATTGTCGTCTATTTGACTTATTTCACCCACATGCTCACGTGCGCAGAACAAAATAATAAACAGCACTAGATTAACGTCCGACCCGCGCATCTTTCACCACAAATTAACATTACACACTGATTAAAACAAAAGAAAAGAAAACTTTCATCAAATCGGACCTAACTTTTTATGTAGGGCATCAAGTTATGCACTTCCGATGGAAAAAATCACAGAGTACAGTGTTGATTTTAATTAATTTACGAAGTTTCAGTGATAAAGTGTGGTTTAATAGTCTTAATTCATGTTGTAGAAATTAAACTTTAGCGTATTTTTGGCACACCGAACACACGTCCGCCACCACGAAACTTGAAAAAAAACTGACACTGACAGTTGCTGAACGAATGATGAACGAAGTTAGCACAAGTTGAGAAGAATGAATGAACATGAACATGGTATATTCGTTCGTAAGGTGTCAAGCACACAGCGCCGATATAATAAGTGGTTGTTTAGATAAAGGNGTATATTTCAGAAGGCCTTTAGATGTAGAAAAATGTCTGCTATGGGGCCAGTTCTAATTCACGTTTTGAAAGCAATAATTCCAATAAGTATTATATGAAAGTATAACACAATCATCCATGTATACGAGTATGTACTATGACGAGAATCTATTAATATAACTAAAATAAACATTGAAAAGGAAAGGATTATCCCTACGATGAACTACCCAAGCCATTAGCATTTTATTCGCTTTCATCATCATCATCATGATCATTATAGCCATAGGACGTCTAGTTGAACATAGGCCTAACCCAAGGATGTCCACAATGGCCGGTTGGTGGCGGCCTGCATCCAGCGCCTTCCCGCCACCCTTTATGAGGTCGTCGGTCCATCTTGTAGGTGGACTTATTGGGTCTTGTGGGTTTATTCGCTTTAGCAACTCATAATAAAACCCTTAAGAAGAAATAAAACTTTAACCCCTTTATTAATAAAAGTTACACCCTAGTTGAACTCTGGCTTAAATTGTCATTTGGTATGGAAATGTCATTTTAATCCAAGGTTCTTCCTAGGTGTAACTTTTTATTAATAAGGGGGTAACTTCTTTGAATAAAAATATTTATTTCACAATTATCCCTATTAATAATTATAGAGTTAAGGAAGGATGCTGGAGCAGTAAACCCTTCATGCCTCGCATAACCTAAGACCATACGATGGACACGAATGATACTTCAGTTACACAAAAAGTCAGTTTAGCTCAGAACGCAACCAGATCTGAGGCTGGTGGCCATAGTAAATGTTGTTCGTCTTGGTAAGACCTATCAAATGACACTACAAACATAACCATTGGAGTCGAATACCATTTTGCAAAAAAGATCTTCGAACACAACCAGATCTGAGGCTAGTGGCCATAGTAAAAGTTGTTCGTCTTGGTAAGACCTTTCAAACGACACTAGAAGCATATCTATTGGAGCCGGGTACCATTTTGCCCATTGTCCTTAATTGAAAATATTTTTTAAAATGAAACGTGGTACACTCTTGCTATGAATTAACCTTCGCATAAATAAAACTATATATTTTTTTATTTATTTATTAAAAATAAACTTAAACATACAATCGGTACAGGATTAGTGAAAAATTCAGAAATTTCTTACTAATTTGAAAATTATAAATAACTTGAAAAATTCGAACTGCCTAAGGCAGGAATTGAACCCACGTCCTTACTATGTTTATTATGCTTCACATTCATTTAGTTCAGCTTTTCGGGAATATTGGTCTGAAAAATATAATGAATATTCAATTTTATTTTTGAAATTCGTAAAAAAATACTATTCAACATTTTCAACTTTTAAAAACTAATTAAGTAGGTATTTACCCTGAGATGTTGTATGTAACAGACTTGATGATACTGATGTATCAGTGCGAAGGCTTCCTCGGCTACTGCAAGTTGGTTATGCTGCCATGCTAGCACTGCTAAACAAGCCCATAGTGTCTCATCTTCTACAGTTCGGCATAGCTGTTTTTGTAAAAATAAAAATTCTTTCATAAATACAGTCAATTTCACCCACGATAATTGCTTTTTTTTTTAAAGTACCTTGTGATACACTTCTATTATTGTATTGTATTTACCTGCAGAGCAGCTTGCCACATATTAGCAGCAACATGTTTCAGGAGCTTCTCAGGGAATGCAGCAAGGGAGACGTGCAAAATAGATCCATTGCCGCGACATATTCTTGCAACGCCATCCTCAATGCTGACGATTGTTGGATTACGGCCTAAGTCACTAAAACATTATGTAAAACAAAGTTACGCCAGTATAGTTTCACAATAAATTATTGGATTTAATCGAATATTTAGTATATTTTTGATTTTTTTGATTTTGACAATTCTGGACCCATTCTTAATAAGCTCAGATAAGTAGGTAGGTACACGTTTCTAATCACGGTTTAACTTGAATTTACACATTTACATTCGATTAGCGATTCAATCAACTTTAACTAGATTTCTGTCATTATCATAATATCTACTACACTTTCAACTATCCTACATGCATACGTGATGGAATGTATGAAACTTAACAAATTAATACAGTAAATAAGAAAGAATAAAATTGAAAATTATACACTTATGCAGCTAGCCCATACCAGACATAGACAACTTGCAACATTAGTTTTGAGATTGAGTGTTCAGCAGTAGTTATGTACTTACCTAATCTCCTTATTCACTGTGGTAAGAGCTAGCCAGTCCGGCTGAGTGGCCGCCCTTGGGCAACACCATGCAACAGCGGAATTAGCTCGTAGTCCCACCAGCAACTCCGTTTCTGCGCTCCAAGCCACGCTTAGGATTTGTGAACCTACAATGATTGCGTGGCCAAATTAAACTTAACATACTTAAGAGTGGCAATAGCCCAACTGTTATCGGTGCTGGATCGATAGACCGATCGAAGAGTATTAAGCCTGGAACTTACCTAGCTTCACAAACTTAGGCTTACTGTCCTTTACAGTGACAACATACAAGTCTCTGTTATAGTCCAGTAAAGCTAGCTGCCTTTCATTGATCGGTCCAGTCTGGCTCAAAGCTATGGATGAGACAGTCATCTTGTGGGATAGCTTCGTTACAGCGTTATCTGCTGAGCTTCGTACTACGATTCCAGTGGGGAGATCAAAAACGTGGATCACTGCAATCATTAATTCGTTCTAAGTGCTGTTAGTTACAATCAAAATAAACATTAAAATCACAACTTGCATTTCTTATCTGTCTGGTCTATGGCAGCCAGGGAATCGGGACCAAGCGATACTGCAGCTCTGCCCAGGGTTTCGGGGCGGGCTCCCCAACGAGGACTGGCTAGCAGCCGCCCCATGTAACTGTACACTGAGAGTCCGGCCCTTTCCACAATACAGAGACATCTGAAAATAAGATTCAAGATCTTCTACAGTCTACACTACAATATCGATGACCACTAAGCCTCATCATTGGTGAAACAAACTTTAACAGTTGCAGCTGTGAGCCTGTGGAATCGAATACGTTGCGGTAACTTTGGTTTATTGAGCACGAACATCATGTCTAACGTTGTATAAATTAAATTATTTACAATACTTATTTACTAAAATTATAAATCACAGACTAACTAACACGCAGTAGCAAACAAAAGATAATTATATCGTTTGAACTAATTTTTTTTTTAATAATAATAATCTTTGGACAATTTCACACAGCGCCAGCTAGCCCCAAAGTAAGCAACTTAATGCTTGTGTTATGGGTGCTAGCTTAACGGATATACTACTTATATACTTTTTTTTTTTTTAAATACATAAATATTATACATAGTCACACCCAGACCCGTCACAGAAATTAAAATTCATCATTTCAATTTCTGCCCGGCCGGGAATCGAACCCGGGACCTCTCGGCATAGTAGTACGTTCTGAACCACTACACCAAACGGCCGACAAAATTACTCGACATATTGGCCGACATATTACCAAGTAAGTAGGTACATTTAAGAGACCCGGAAAGATTAATGCGCATGTAAATACTTGAAAACGTACCTTTCTGCTAGAAGTATCATACTGATCGTCCCTTCCTTCAAATCAAACGTGACTGGAGTATTCCAAGATGTCAGTTTATGGATGAAGCACTGCTTCACCGTGGCGATCACCAAGTGGTTATATCCAAGGGCCATCTGTATCACTCTGTCTGGGTAATCCAGTTGGTCGCTCTGGTCGGTGATGATGTCTTTTATAGATATCACCTTCCTGCCGACTTGGGTGCATGCGAAATTTTTCCATGTGTACTCTCTAAAATGGTTAAACACGCGTTATTCTATCTTCCAGCCTCGTCAGCATCTAAAGATATTATTAATGTTTGAAGTAAATACCTATCAATAACATGTGCAAACAGCACATGGCCATTAGCACAAGCTGCAGCCAACTGGGTCCCATCAGATGACCAGGCGAGACTGTAAATACTACCTGTTGAAGGGCGATCCAGGCAGTGAGACCACTGTGAATGAATGTTGCAAAATTAAAATATTATGTAAGAACATAAATGTTATCAAAATTGTAGTTGGTAAACCTAGAATCAAGCGAAGAAAGAACATCTATTTTTATTAAAATTAATGTTATGTAAGTATTGTTACTTAGCAAGTAGGTAAATTGATAATAATTATGGCAGTATGCTTTAAATTGTAAAACACAAAAGCTTTGCACTGTGTCTTTCTGATAAACAACAATGGCGCTAAAAATAAATAATGAGGTCATACAAAGAGTAATGTCTAATCAACATCCGGTAGAGCGTATGTTCGTATTATGTCCTCATAAGACTATTTTTGTAGAATGACAGTATTTTTGTTCTTACTCCATTAGCGTTGCACAATCTGATCAGGTTGTAGCTGCCGATGATGAACAGGTCCCCAGCAGGAGACCAGCTAACGCTGGTGATAGGCTGGTCGTGTTTTACACTCACTGAGATCTGCTGGCCAAACGTGTCCCAGATCTGTAATAATAACCAACCAGCCAATTAAGTGTTAGATCACATAAGTGACCTTAGAATGAGCACAGGCATTGAATTTGACACTGAATTGAATAAAAATATTATTTCTGAAGACAATGCTACTTCACATCCTTGCAAGTGGAAAAATATTTTTATTATCTAATTAAATAAATAAAAAGAAACTAATCAGACCTTGGTAAGGCCATCTTCGGAGCCAGATATTATCAAATTGTTGTTGGCGTTCCAAGCTGCGCATAAAATCAATCCATCATGGGCCTTCCACTGAAAATAAAAATATGAATGCATTAAAATTATTTATTGGGTCTAGTTTTTTCGATACATGAGTCATTAATTACTTACACAAATGGCAAAGACAGTAGCGGCGTAAGGGGGAGGCGGTGGGGGCGGTCCACCCCGGGTGCCAAGCATCAGGGGGTGACAACAGTCGCGAAGATTAGTACTCACTGACGCATCTACATGACAAGGACGGTCGTAATGTCATGACAGGGGGGGTGCCATTCTGGGGTGANGGGGTACCAACCTATGCTACGCCGCCACTGGGCAAAGAAACAGTAGGTACCTACATACGAATAAATGCTATCATAGATTCCAAACGTTAAGCATGCATGTCTGCGTGTCTAAGTTTATTGTGTATGAAAAATTTTAATTATCTCTCGTAGTGAATCTCCCGCTCACAACTTTGGGTATTGACCTCCCGAGTCAAAGACCTCGTCTAATCGTTTGCTAATAATTGGGTGGTCTACCCAAAATACGGTTTACATAGCTACATACTATAATACCATAGATACAGTTATATTGTTGTTATGGATAATGGGTACCTATGCCATAAAATTGTGAGAGTTGACCCATCAAGTGAACAGAGAAACATAGATCGAAAAATTAGTCAACAATAAGTTTCGTACATTTCTGTTGTGTAGGTACCTATACCTATCTATAACAGATCAAGTTACAATTTTTTTATAAGACCCTGAGACGTCATAAAATTAAAAATCATCAAGCATAATAATCAAAACTTGTCTATCCTTCCTTACTTTGGTAATCTTAGTGTTCGAATTCAGCTGTTTGATGACGAGAAAGTTTCCTTTGGTGTAAAGTATAGCGCTGCTGTCGTGACTCCACACTGCATTGTAACACGGCACGTCTGACTGTACGATTGTAGATCGAAGCAGCCCGTTTCTGGACCAGACTTTTACGAATCCATCTTCACCAGCTGGAAATAAAGTCATCATGTAGTCGTCATTTGTCCGGTACCAAGGGATGGCGGTTGGTAGCCCGTTTGCTCGGAACCTTATTATTTGAGATACCTAATTAATATCTATAGAATTTATGTTAGGATCAATGTTTTGTAATGTCTTACCTGTTAGGAGTCCTGCGCCATCTGGACTCCACTGGGCAGTTAAACAAGCTCCTTGATGGGCATTAACACTTTTCTCTATGCGGCCATTGTGATTTACAATATGAAATCTGAAACAGAATGTATTTACATTGTTTAAATGCATTTTAATTCTGTGCCACACACTTTAATAAAATGCAAAATTAGTAACTCACTTTCCATCAGCAGAAGATATCAAAATAACATCGTGCTGATGTTTATTGCCGCCAACGTTAACTTTTGGGAACAAGTGCATGCCAGTTGGATAAAAGTCATCAGAAAATGTGGTGATGACCATACATTCGCTGTTCACTAAGTTCCATTTGAGGAGCTTGTGGTCATCGCTGAAAAGTTACACACGTTATATAAAAAAAGATTAAAAAAAAATGTTTTTTTTTTTACCAAAATAATTTAGTAACTAAGTAAACAGTTGAAATTTGTTGAAATTAAAAACGTAATCAATAGATGTAACAATTTATCCAAATCCATTCAGCCAAACAAACCAGTGTGCTCATGAGTAGGTAGTTACATTTTTTTAGCGTTAGCATTTAGCATTGAAGTATCCTCTCTATTTATTTGCACCTAGAAGGCTAATCGAAGTTCTTAATTAGCCAAGGTTCAGAATCCAGGATCAAAATATTATGGAAAATACCGTCTACTACCGTCTATAGTTTTTTTTACTATGAACTATGAGTATAAAGGAAGTTGATCACTCACCCACATGAAAAAACATCTTCAGTATTATTCCAACTTACACATACAACAACCCCAACATGCTTGGGTTCTTTAAAAGTTGATATTTTTAATTTCATATTGCAATAAACCAACAATGTTTATAGATGACCCACGCTGAACTGTCCCGCCAAACTCAATGACAGGGGGGCGCTACCATCGTTCAACTATATGGTTTCCAACATGGCAAAAATCTGAACCAGCCATCCGGTATTGACAGTGGCGCCCCACTGTCAATGTCATCGACAGGACAGTCCAGTATTTTGGAACTANCAACAATGTTTACTTTCGTTTTGGTGTGTTTTCGCATGGTAACCATGGTTACGAATTTCGCGCCATTTTTATTCACTGTCTTTCATGTCTGTGGTTTAGCGTGTCTATGGAATTTAGGAATTTATTTTTGGCGATATTTGGCTTTTATAAAAGATAACAAAACAAGAAATAAAGCGTTTTATTTATTGTACGAAACAAATTATTCGTATTTAAATAATACCATTCATTCATTTAACATCCGTTACTTTTAAGTTTTAATAAGCAATGCTGATTTCTGGACAGAACACTGAAATGTCTTATTTTGACGTTGACATTTACTGTCAAAGTAAATTCTCACATGTTCGCATTTGCACAAAACTCGCAAAATTTTGTATTAAACTCTCTAAAATAACCATGTCCGACGTACCAGACCTTAGCAGTGATGATGAAAACTACGAAGAAGACGATTGGCAGGAGATGGAGACGAGCAATACTATGGTGACATGCTTATTTTGTTCTGAAGTTCTACCATCTGTAGACGAAGGTTTTAACCACTGTGGCACAGTCCACAGCTTCAATTTGAATGATCTGAAGCTTAAGTTCAACATGGACTGTTATTCGTACATCAAAATGATCAATTACATAAAGACTCACAAGCCTAAACCAGACGACATCATTAACGGGACCCAGTCGCTTTGGGAAGATGAGAAGTATCTAAAACCGGTTGAAAATGATGAATGGTTGATGTTTGACTTCGATTCGCTGACAGAAAAGCCAAGTTCGCCGAAGTCCTACCATGCGAATGTAGAAAATGGACTAGTTACATTGTCACAAAGCCATTTCTTAGAGCTGCAACGAACAATACAGACATTAACTGCTCAATTAAGTGAGAGTCAAACGCATTTACAAATGGCTAAAGAAGATATCAAGAAGATGCAAGATTCCATGAAGACAATAGTGGACGCTGGACAGTCAAATGGTAACGGTGATGAAAAAAGTTTCATTGTGAACTGTGTGTCAAAAGTACCACTGGAAGATGATGAAGGTTACTTCAATTCTTATGCACATTTCGGCATTCATTACGACATGCTCTCAGATAAAGTTCGTACTGAAAGTTATAGAGATGCAATAATTAATAATAAAGAAACGTTGAAAGATAAGGTCGTTCTCGACTTAGGATGTGGAACGGGAATTTTGTCGATGTTCTCAGCAACAGCGGGAGCTAAGAAAGTTTATGCATTAGATCAATCAGAAATTATTTATCATGCAATAGATATTATCACAGAAAATAATCTGCAGAATGTGATAAAAACTATCAAAGGTAGACTTGAAAATACAAAGTTGGATGAAAAAGTTGACATCATTGTGTCGGAATGGATGGGATATTTCTTGTTATTCGAAGGAATGTTGGACAGTGTGATATATGCTAGAGACAACTGCATGAAACCTGGAGGACTGCTACTGCCTAACCGATGTAATATTAGCCTTGTAGCAAACGGAGATACTGAAACACACAATAAGCTTATTGATTTTTGGTCCGATGTATATGGGTACAAAATGAACTGCTTGAAATCTGAAGTGGTGAGAGAAGCAAGTGTTGACATCATCGGGTCGAAACATATAATATCAGAACCGTATATCATTAAAGAAGTGGACATGGTAACTTGTGGTACAAATACAATGGATTTTACATCTGACTTTAAACTACCAATCACTAGGGATGCCCAGTTGACGTCACTGGTTGGGTATTTCGACACCTTTTTTGATCTACCGAATAAAGTATCCTTTTCAACCGGACCTCACAAAACTCCTACGCATTGGAAACAGACAGTTTTTTATTTCCGTGACTGTAAAGAGGTTAAAAAGGGAGATGTTATTGAAGGGACAATTACCTGCAACAGGCTAAAAAGTAATGTCAGAGGACTATCAGTTCAAATCAATGTATTTGGGAAAAATCATAAATATTTACTAAGTTAATATTTTTACTATTTAGTCTTTAAGAATTATACAGGTATCTTTTAGATTGCTTCATGAAATTGCAAATTATTTGCATTTAAAATGTATCACCAGCTAATCAACCAATTACAAAATGTACATTTTCTCTAACAATTTTGAAATGTACTACTGTACTTTGTATAAGGTTCAAATTAATTCAGAAAATCACACAATTTGTATTAGATGAGCTAGCTAGTACTTTGTAGATTTTTTGTATGTTAACATGCATTTATTGTTAAGAATTTAACTTTTTATTGTTACCTTTTCAGATCTGTTGCATTTTTTAAGCTCTTAACTCAATACAACAATATAATTATTTGTGTCTGATTCTAAGATCAATTAAAATCATTGTATGACTTCTCTGATATAATAATATTAACTGTTGTTCTATTGAAACTGTTTAAAAGGCCATAAAATGTGCCAATAATATCTACACTGTATTTAGCTATAGAATGAGGAATAAATGAAAGGCATTTTCTACGAAAATCTTTATTTTATTTTACATAAAATTTACACATATCTAAAGGTGTTTTATCTCTATTTACACAATGTAGAAAAAGAATCTAAAGTTTTAAAAAAATCACCACATGACTTGAGATTTTAAGTTTATACATAAAAATAGTGAGAAAATGCTTTGTATTTTTGAGTGTACATTTGTTAATATTGTTTATTAAATGCATTAAAATTAGGTGAGGTGCGATAATACCTTTACCACACAGTTGTAATTACTGAAAGTGGTAAATAATTTCTTAAAAGGTACTTTATACTTGTTATAGGAGTCTTTAAAGGCTTCGGAATGTAGGCATATTTTATTTTAAGCAAACGTGTGTTAAGAAAAACATGCAGACAATAATTTAGATCTTGGGAAACTATACCCTATGTGTAGCACTGCAAGCTATTTACTGAAACAACAACAACAATGTCCATAAGGCTCAGTATGCTAAAACTACATTTTTATAAAGCTATATCCCCCAATTAGAATGGCATCAATAAACTACACTAGATTATATTGATCTTAATATTTATATTTCAATAAATCACTAAATGCACAATATACAGAATTCCTCATAATCTATCAAGTAATCAAGTAGATGATAAATATATATTTATATAAAAAGATCTATTGTTAATTTTTCTACAATAAGCGTCACCATGTTGGATTACATCTATCCTTAGAGTCCTTACACCCCTGAAATAATAAGATAGGGACCTAATATTACCGTGATTATGGGTTTCTTGATTTGATATTAATGAGAGTGGTCCCATGTTCCTACCAGGAAAACTAGGCCTCTGATATAAGTATGTAAATGTCCTCAAGTTCTTTTAAGAAACATAATAGTGAAGCATGTGACTGCTTTTGGAAAGATTGGTTTCCTATGTTTTAAAATGTACAATGTTTATTCCTTCGCCAATAGTCTCTAAGAAGGACGGTTAATTTACGTTGGGTCCTCCTTACCTATACACTTCGCCTGGCGCGATTATTTCATTTTTGCGAGCATTAGAGAACACTATTTATTTTCTTTATTTTAATTTTTAAGAACAAATAGGTACTTATTACGTAAATAGGGCTTACTAACAACATAAATAACATTTTATATTTTAGTAAACATAGCATCTAAGGTCTGAAATCTAGGCTTACTAAAATGCCTTTGTTAAGGCGATGTTGCCTTTTGGCATTCTCCTCCAGTTAACTTGAGTGTTTCACTTTGATTTTGTTTATTTATCTACATATTTTATTATTTTGCTAGCAAATATGAAATAAGAGCTATTTACCTAGGCTCTTTCCATTCTCATATTTTTTACAATAGGTTCTATGTTTCCATCGGCCTTATGAGCCCGTACGCTTTCTTTACACAGATTTGAGCGCAATTAAATAAAAAAGCAAGTTATTCGTAACCGAAGGATATTTCATTAGAAAATTTTATTTTTATGAAGATTTTACTAACTAGTTATAGGTATGTTCTATCGACCTATACCTAGAATTTGAAATTGCAATCATTTAGAAAATAATTTCATATTAAATAACATTTGGTCAGGAATATCAAGATCTCCAATTTAATCGGAAACATTTAAATTAATAAGCGTATTCTTCATATGGGTTAAATTTAACACTAAATTAAGCTAAGTTTATATTAATGTTACATTAAATTTTACTATAGGTATAAGGTGTTTTATTCATTGAAGAAAAGTGCACATGACTTTATGATATAATTTGCTCCATCACCAGCATTTTTGATATAGAAATACTTATAAGTAGTATTTAGCTCTTAGGTCTAATTTTGAAAATAAGTTCAGTACAATTTTATATAAATAGTTTCATTATGAGTAACGCAAACGCTAAGTTGCGTCAAGAAGCATTCAGTGGGCGTTTTATATGAGATTTTCTACTGAAAACTTAGCTAATTAGGTACTTATTTAATGAATCCTTGGCATGATGTTCGGATATACATGGGGCTCCCCAAATAATCTTAAATAGCGAATTACGGTAAATCTTAAACTACCGGCGTACGCCCGCTCAGCGGCTGGTCGCCGTAAGAAATTGGCTCACTATGTTGTCTTCCACATAGAGAATTATACATTGGTGCTCTGCCACGGTAGACATAAGTATCTACAGTAGCCTTATTATGTAACGAAGATATCACGTCTTACAGTTTTTCAGATAGTTCAGGGTTTCCGTATGTTTGGGTTCTATAAATTGCTGACAAAAGTTGCAAAAACTCATGTAGTCGAGCAGGCATTTTGGTATTAATTCATCAACACCCAATGTATTTTGGATTTCATTTCCTTTGCCTAAGAGTATGCGCACACCGTTGATTTTTAATTGGCCGATAGTTGTGCCCGATTTTAATTTGTATGAAGAATCGGCCAAATTGAATCGTCGTAGTGTGCGCACTCCCATACATGCCCATACTGATCAACTGCCCGACTAAACTATCGGCCGACGAAAAATCAACAGTGTGCGCCTACTCTAAAGGTGTAAATTATGTGACACTTTCGCACGTAGTAAGCTTACCGCACACACACTTATCCCGCGACATCGCGTTGTGCTTCGAACTTATTTGTGCGACACACATTGCAACGAATACAAGCTCCGCACACTTAAACGTTAAGCTTTTCTTTAACAGTGTTAAATACGCTGTAACAACTAGTTCTAACGCTATTTACAAGTGAGGCTAAATATTATTCTTCTGTCGGAGGGGGCGGGTTGTTGCTCTCCTCCTCCTGTTTGGCTCGGGCCTCTGCGTCTGGAATTTGAAAGGAAACCATCAACATCATTTTAGTAAATGGCAATCCACTGCTAAACGAAAACGAAAGCTGCTTTGTCATCTAGCCACTGCTAGCTTTTGTGAGGTTTTCGGTCCATCAACCAACGTAGGTCTTAAGTCTTTCTCAAGGAATTAAGCACGATTATTAAATAAAAGATAAAAATGTTATTTAAAAGATAAAAATGTTTGGGATACGTTACTGCCTAGCTCGTCTAGATATTTATAACTTTGTACATTTTAAAGCATGTAAACCTTTGAAAAAGAGGCTGACAATAGTGACTGAGTTTCTTGCGCTGCTTCTTCTCAGCACTGGCCCATTTATTGTCCTGAAGCAGTGGTAGGGTTAATACTGGGACGTGTAAAAGTGCTTTTTTTAAGCCTATTTACAGAAATAAATGAGTTTTAATGAGTTTTTGAAATCCTGCTTTTTAATCTAAGTAGCCCTGGCTGCCTCGTCTTTCGCTGAAATGTTCGGTCCATAGAGCAGGTGGACGTTCTAAATAATTTTTGCCCAGATACGGACTATTCCCACCTCTTGTTCCTACCGCTGCAACTCCTGTGTATTAATTAGCCAGGATCTACAGCTTGACCGCCGCAGCTTCATTCGAGACCCGTTTACTCTGCCTTTTCCGAAAAATCTATTGGATATAATAATCTATCAGATGAGGATCTGGTAGTATCCAGCTGTTACCAAAAGTAAATGAATTTTTACCTTTTGTAGCCTGTTCCTTCCATATTTTTTTATTGTCACTCAAGCAGGCTATCCACGGCTTCCGAATCTTGAATTTGGGGCTTGGTTCGCTCCCTGAAAAAATTATTCATAATTATGCATTAATAAATCTATCAGAATAGGTAAATAATTAATACCTAAAACGATGATTAGACAAATTCTCCAGTTTTTATTAACTTTAACGGCAACATTAGTTAATTGTATGTAGGTACCTACCTAAACCACGCTACTAAGCAGGTAGGCTTTAAAAAAGCTCAAGTGATATTTTAAAAAGGAGTGCAAAGTGTACAGTACCTTTACCTGTATTCTCCTCATTGATAGGCTCATGGCTTGTGCTAGTGGAATTCTTGGTATTCGAGTGCAAAGGGCCCAAGACACACTCGAGCATGTCAGCACACACCCCCATACTCGGTTCTACAATGAACTCAATGAACCCGATCTGGGATTCCGCGACTAGAGTGTTGTTTCTATCGCAAAGGGGACTGAAAGGCAGGCCCAGGTCTCGCTCCTTGTCCCCTTGCAAGAAGAACTCGTCGAGGAGACTCATCGTCCATCGGTGGTGGAGGTCCCATCTCTGGAATCAAATAAATTATGCACATAAGAAAACGCATAAATAAGTATTTAAGACATTATGATGCTTAGAATATTCAAATGAACTTTGCGTCAGAGAAAATGCTGGTTTAAAGTAAGGAGCTAAATCCTTGTCCTGAGCAGTTCTGTCTTGACAATAATCTTCCAGCACAGCGAAAACCAATTGATATGCAGTTAGCCTATCATTTCCATTGGGGATTCAAGGTAGATACTCATTTAGATGTCTTGACAGGTTTAGATGTGACCTTACCTTCGCAGGGTGAGATATATCACAGCAATGTAACACCAGCGAGGCAGCCTTGGACTTGTCCACGGTAGGCTCGGCGAGCGTCAGCAGCGACCTCATGTTCTTCAGCTGCTGGAAGTGGAACGACATGTCGGTGGCCAGCACCATGTCGATGACGAGGGTGCGGAACTCGCGGAACTCGTCCCGGGATAGGTTCTGCAGGATGTTGCAGTCTTCGTCGCGCATTAGCCTGGAAAAAGAAAGAACAATTATTGTTGAGTGAAATTACCTACATTGTTTATGATAGGTAGTCAAAATTAAAAGCATAAAAATCTGGAAAGCTTGGATTGACCAGTCCCCGAAAGCAGCGCCTGTTCACAGTCATGACGGACGAGCCAGTCACTCGATCATATTTTAGAGAATGTAACGTGCCTCACCACACCACCACCCCAGAGACATTTTAGTGAGAATGAACATTTACATAATTAGTTGCAATAGTGGGTTTTTGCAGAGAGTTAAGGCTAGGAGCAAAAGATCGTTTTATTTAATTCGGTCCGTGACCGTAGATCTCTATGGTCATAGGTTTACGCTCCGTGAACTTTACTTTGAAAGTTTTCTTCCATCGATCTCTTCCACCCATAGCTTGCCATTGCCATTTTATTTATTTCCCTAAGTAATTGACCACCAACCCATTGATAAATTCATGCTGAAGTATGTATTTCTCATCTAACTAATATAAACGCCGCAACCAATGAGTGAAGAATTCCTCTCCATGTATTTCTTCATCAGTTTAACCTACGCATGTCATACCTAAGTCAAGTTGTAACCCCTGTAAGTCGGGCGCATACGAAATCATCTGAGATGTCACCTAGATTGGGCGTTAAGTGGAGGCGGCTGGCAATTTATATTATAATGTGGGCCCGTGGTAATTTTCACCTCGATTGATGGATCGGCCCGGACTATTATTGGGGAAGAGGCCGGGATGGGCTGTAGACTTTATTTGGCTCAATTGAGTCAGACTTCGGGAAGAAGTGCGTCTTCCTTTTAAATTAATAGGGTACCTTTCTTATAACACGTTTAGGCGGTGTAAACTTGGAGCTGTTAGAAATATTTTTTTGAAATTACTCAATTACTTAATTACCAACTGATATCAGAGAACCGACACGATTACCTACTACGATCATTTAGTAGGTACATAAAGAATCTCATCAGTAGTACCTACCTAACTGTCTTGTGTAAATTGTAACAAGTATTCAATAGTAAAATATATATTATAGAAATACTTATTAACAAACTAATAATAACTCCAGTAGCAATAACTTTTCGGATCATCCGTACCTATTTAATTGTATCTAAATATCCTACGTAACTGTTAATTTAGAAACTTATTGGACCTTGAAAACATTTTATTAGAGTTTCTATCTCTAGGGACAATCTCAAGGCTGAGCTTTAATTCAAAATGATACTTTATACTTCGATATAGCTACAAAATTGTTAGAGTGTTTCAAATAAGCAATCATAATCTTTTAAAAACAAGACGACAATTTACTGCTAATAACTGCACGTCAAATAAAAATTCTAAAACCTTAATGGTTGATAGATTAATTTATATTTCATTGCAACGCCAATTTAGTGACCAATTCTGGGAAATTTTAATAAATTTTTGTCCGGACAAAATTCCTGATACCATATCTACGAGTATTTTGTCTTAAAAGGGAACGGGTATTTCAACAGATTTCTCTTGTCGCCATATGGTGTCAAAGGACAGCCAAGTTGTATGGGTTTGCTGGTGACAGGCTCATGACCTTTAGTCGCAAATCTGTTATCGCAAAGCTCTTATCTCTAAAGATTGTAATCTCCATCAAGATATTCATTCTGGGCTACATAACATTGGTAAAGAAGGTAGCCAACTAGTCTAGCCTAGTATATTTGGCTGATAGGCTTCAGTGATCATGAAAAGTTCACAGATCACATTAAGTTTTCTGTGATCTTTGGAACGATTGTAAGCTCAATTACAATCAATAGTACCTAGTCAAGTTCTGGTATTTAATTTATCTTGTCGCGAAGAGGAACACTTTCGAGTTAAGATGGTTTGGTTAGCATAATCTGATAAGTTAAAACATAAAAGACAAGTTACTAATACGTATCTACTGTCGAACTCAAAACGTCCATATCCAAATATTTTTTAGAGTTAAAGGGGTGAATAGCAAATAGCTTGAAGTGCTAACTTCAAAGCAAAATTTGGCTAAAGGTCTTTCCAATGCCCTTTTACCGCTTTTGGGTGAAGCCATCGGAATCCTCAAAGTTTGTTTAAAGTATGGCACTTTTGAACACTTCCAAGTTTGTCTTTGTCTACACAGAACTCAAATTAACATCGAGGAGTCTCTGTTTGATCAGTCCTCCTGCCGAACTGAAATCGCTTGGAACGGGTTCGCGAATGGAAATTAGTTCTTTCTTTGATACCTACCTACTTTTAATTAATGTTATTCAGAGTGTAAAGATTTCAGGACGAAAGTTATGTTTGTGCCGTGCGAGAACTTGCCGATTCGGGAAAGCCGGTACTAGTGCTAATTAAGTAAAGTAACTCTACCTAATTACGTAATGACTAACAAGTTTGCTCGGTAAAATCATATGGTATGTTACTTTTACTAGGAAATTAAAATCCTTTGAATCTAAGTAAGTACTTACTCGTACAAACTGAATAGGTATGTAGTAGTAAGTAGGTATGTAACTTATTAACTGCTTTAATCTCATGATCCCATCTTTTGCACAACCAAAGAGAATTTGGTATATCTGGGAATCAAATCGAAATCTTTTTACGATTTTCCAATTTTGCGGAATTTTCATTCCCCAGAAGTCTAGTCTAGACGGGGTTTATGCCCTCCTATGTTACAAAAGTCTTCTGCTATTGGAATGACCACAACCTTTGCTACAGGCAGTTTAAACGTTATTTTAAAATTTAAACTGGGAGTTAGTAAACTTTGCCCATCCCACTAGGGATTCGAAAACGGAGGAATCGTACGAACATCAACCATCACGGTTGAGTTTCGCTCTTAACAATCACAAAATTGAATGCCCATTAGCAATAAAATTT
The DNA here is from genome assembly GCF_004193835.3 of Ostrinia furnacalis. Classification (NCBI taxonomy): domain Eukaryota; kingdom Metazoa; phylum Arthropoda; class Insecta; order Lepidoptera; family Crambidae; genus Ostrinia; species Ostrinia furnacalis. The sequence continues at coordinate 46,072 of NW_021137632.1, read as the reverse complement.
ATAGCCTGCAATAATTTCCCAATCATGTGTAGTGCTTCCCGACCTGAACGCGTGAATCCCCCCTATCCCTTGGGAAATTATAACATATTATAACGAGTTCGCATCCCTGCCTCTTTTGTCGGTGAATTCTGATTTTTTCATTCATTTTTTCTTTATCATCGTTTTTCCTTTCAAGATCGACTGTCGAGTTTTTCGCGAAATTGGCATTGTTCACGAGCATGCCTTGTGGAGTACAAAAGATTATACGTCTTTGAAATACGTCCGAAATATCTTCGATTGTGATCCTTTGAATTATCTTAATGTCCCAAAGGCGTTCTAAGAGCACCTTGTCTGGAGTGTTTATAGAATTCTGATTTTTGATTAATTTGAAAGCAATAATTAGGGCGTAGGAGTTAGGAATAAGCACCGATTAGTATAAAGCTCTTTTCAAAAGCTAAAAGTTTTGTTTGATTAAGGTAATTTTAACATTATTTATAGTAAATCTTAATAGACAGTAATTGGTATTAAAAGCCAATTAACTTTGTTTTTATTAGGTCCAATCGCATTTAATCAATATCATCAACAGCCCTTTACAGTCCACTGCTGGACTATGAGCCTCCTCCACTATAGTGGAGGGTTTTGCCATAATCTCCACGCTTGGCAGGCGGGTTGGAGATCGCAGTTTAAAAGTTAGCAGTTAATCAATATAGGTAGAGAGAAAGTCAAGATTCCCTTGAAACAGTCAATCAATGCCTCCAGGCTCGTAACGACATTTTCCGGCAAATCTAGTTGCTTAATAAATCCTATTTTCATTTAGCCAAATAATTCCCGTAACATAATACAGTCCTTTATACAAACATTTTAATGAAATACATTTGTACCTCTAGCATGAACAACTTTCGTCTTCGAATCGTTTGCGTATTCGACAAAATTCGATTCTCAACCCTTGAATTAAACGATAATGTGACAATTTTGATTCTCAAAATAAGTTTCGTGCAATCATTTCTCATACTAAGTTCACTTTGCGACACGTTCACAAGGGCGCTGTTGTAGTTTTCGTACTAAATCTTTTGATGGTGGTTCGAATACGCAAACGATTCGAACTCGAAAGTTTTTCGTGCTAGCCGTACTGAAAACGTCAACCTATCGCGCGACCGCTGCAATTTTTCCCTTTCATCATAAAGTTGAGAGCACATGCATCGTTGTACAGACAACACATCAAGCTACGAAGACTAGCACTTTTTGCAGTCGCAATAGGTGCTATATTGCCACAAAATTTATAGTCTGATGTGTTGACTGTACACAATTTGCATTTTGATCAAAGCCAACCGCCGGTGACCGCGCTGACGTCGCTTCGTCGAGACTTGGAAATATTATTCTGGCCATCGGAAAACCGTTAGCGCAACGTGTACGGCGGCAAATTGAGTTGGGGTTAGTAAAAGAACTGGTTTAAACGGGATAGGTATAGGTGGTTTAACAGGTTTGCAGTCAATTTGCAAGGCAATAGCGGAAAAAAATAGTGGGAAAAGTAAGAAGAGACCTACAATGTCATTTTTTCTGATTCTGATCTGATTGTTCAAGTATCTATGTTCTACGAGTAGGTACAACCTGTGACAACTTGTGTGTAAATCTGTTACAACTGCCTTAAGGCAAATCGGACATCGACAGAAATAAAGACAGATTGTGAGATATATCAAGGACAAGACCTTCAGTAGTTACCTAAGAAGAAAATGACCTTTTTTATGGGACAGGAGGAAACGAGCAGACGGATCACCTGATGGTAAGTGATTACCGCCGCCCATAGACACCCGCTGCCCCGAGGGAGTTACAGGTGCGTTGCCGGCCTTAAAGGTATAAGTACACTCTGTTGAAAAATTGTGAGATGTATTGGTCCGGAAATAATGCAAACGACAGCCCATTTCACAGTTTAGTTGTGCGGGGCAGGAAATTTCTGTTTCTGACTACAGTAACGGGACTATTCCCAACTCTCGTTCCCACCGCTGCAACTTCTGTGTAGCCAGGATCTACAGCTTGATCAAAAACCTAACGAGATCTGACTAAGGTATAAAAAAAATCTTACCTGAAGGCAGCGCTTATATGGTGGTTCTCCAGCACAGCTCGATCGTTGTACAACAACGCGGTGTCCGATCCGGACATGACGTGGAAGTTATTGGTGGTGCCCGTATGCTCGAAATCGTGGACGACAGCCGCTACGAGGGTCGCGAAGATCTCTAAGTCCGATAGCCAGTTCTGGAAGAGCAATTTATGATGATATTTTTGGGTTTCGTTGACAAATCATGAGTGAGAAGAGGGTTTCATGGACTAATCATGGGTGAGTAGGGCTCTAAATCTCAAGATTGAGCAATGGCGTTAAAGAGCACCCTCGAGTCTTCACCGCTTATGATATAACTTAAGAAGTAGAAGGAGAGACCAAGGTACGTGATGGTACTATGAAAAGTTTACCGAATTGAGTGATTTGGTTTTGACAATCGTGTTTATATCATAGTCCTCTAATGCAGAAAAGAGCCACAGTAGAGTCATTGATAGAATAGTGGACTATAGACTAAGCTAAGGATAATAAATCTGACACTGGACTTAGGACTTACGTAGGAATGTTTGTATCCTGCTGTACCTTTTGTATATGGACTTGCGGCTGAAGTTGTCAATTTGTTGTGAAATCAGTTACATAAAAATCAATCTTAAACCAACTCACCATGAGCCCAGTTTGGCACAGCATGTAATGCACTGTCTGCGCGACATCAGCCGCGTGCAAATTGTTGTGGTATGGGTTGTGGAACTTGCAGTAGCCGTCTTCTATCCGACTGAGGAAGTTTTCCAGGATCGTGGGAGGCACCTGGGAAAATCAGTAACAATTTATTAATACTAGATGTGCCCGCGACTTTGTACGCGTGAAAATAGTTTGGTATTGCCCGTTTTTGCAACATTTTTCTTTACTGCTTCGCCCCTATCGATAAAATTAAATGGGCTATCCAACACAAAAAGAACACGCAAACAAACTCTTGAACTTTTTGATATTGATAGAGCTTTTTCCGTGGCTTTGCTTGCGTAATTTTCAGTCGCAGAAAGTCCTCCAGTCTCCAAAAAAGTAATTAAGTATGAGTTTTCATTCATATCGCCAACATGAGGGATTCTCCACAAACAGAAATTCCCTATTTCACCTCCTAAAATTCAGCCTATGTAGGAAGTAATCTCTTGTAAGTCTACAAGATAAAATTGATCAAAGTTGATTTAGTAGTTGAGGCGTGAAAAAAAGGGAAAAAATATTTAAATGATTTCGGGATTAAAACAACAAACTGATGAAACTTTCCTTAATTATTGTAAATTGTTTGTGTAATATTTTCTGACTACNAAGGTATAAGTACACTCTGTTGAAAGATTTTAGTTGTATTGGTCCGGAAATAATGCAAACGACAGCCCATTTCACAGTTTAGTTGTGCGGGGCAGGAAATTTCTGTTTCTGACTACAGTAACGGGACTATTCCCAACTCTCGTTCCCACCGCTGCAACTTCTGTGTAGCCAGGATCTACAGCTTGATCAAATTCCTAACGAGATCTGACTACGGTATAAAAAAAATCTTACCTGAAGGCAGCACTTATATGATGGTTCTCAAGCACAGCTCGATCGTTGTACAACAACGCGGTGTCCGATCCGGACATGACGTGGAAGTTGTTGGTGGTGCCCGTATGCTCGAAATCGTGGACGACAGCCGCCACCAGCGTCGCGAAGATCTCCAGGTCCGATAGCCAGTTCTGGAAGAGCAATTTATGATGATATTTTTGGTTTAAGGGTTTCGTTGACAAATCATGAGTGAGAAGAGGGTTTCATGGACTAATCATGGGTGAGTAGGGCGTGAAAGAGCACCCTCGAGTTTTCACGGCTTATGATGACATACCTAACTTAAGAAGTAGGAGAGATCAAGTAGGTACGTGATGGTACTATGAAAAGAAATTTACCGAATTGAGTGATTTGGTTTTGACAATCGTGTTTATATAGATAGAGCCATTGATAGAATGGTGGACTTTATACTAAGCTAAGGATAATAAATCTGACACTGGACTTAGGACTTACGTAGGAATGTCTGTCTCCTGCTGTACCGTTTGTATATGGACCTGCAGCTGTAGTTGTTTATTTGCTGTGAAATCAGTTACATAAAAATAAATCTTAAACCAACTCACCATGAGCCCAGTTTGGCACAGCATATAATGCACGGTCTGCGCGACATCCGCCGCGTGCAAATTGTTGTGGTACGGGTTGTGGAACTTGCAGTAGCCGTCTTCTATCCGACTGAGGAAGTTTTCCAGGATCGTGGGAGGCACCTGGGAAAATCAGTAACAATTTATTAATACTAGCTGTGCGCTACTTGTACGCGTAAAAATAGTTTAGTATTTCCCCTTTTTGCAATATTTTTCTTTACTGCTTCGCCCCTATCGATAAAATTAAATGGGCTATCCAACACAAAAAGAACGCGCAAACAAAATCTTGAGCTTTTTAATATTGATAGAGCTTTTTTCGCGGCTTCGCTTGCACGAGTTTCAGTCGCAGAGAGTTTTTTTGCAGTCTCCAAAAAGAGTGATCAAGTTTAGTATGGGTTTCCATATCGCCAACTTAAGGGATGAAATAACTTTAGTAATTCTCTATTTCATCCCTTTCTAGTTTATTTTCGCGACAATAATAGTTAGCCTATGACTGTAATCTCTTGTAAAGTCTACAAGGTGAAATTGATCAAAGTTGTTTTAGTAGTTGAGGCGTGAAAGAAAGGGTGATAAACAAAATTGCAATGATTTTAGGATTAAAAAAATAAAGTGATGTTTGTTTGTGAAATATTTTCTGACTACTGACTGGGTCTCATAATTTTGGCACTAGGTATTTAATTAGATTTATTCAAAGGTACATCAAACTTTGGTAACTTGATAGACAATCTATTAAACAGCGGTAGGAGTAAACCCGTAAATTGACGTAGTTAGTTGAGAGTTTACCGGACATCAGTTAAACAAACTATTATTAGCTAATACCTAAACTTCACTTTTAGCCTTAAGACCTTTTAAAATTGAGATTAGCCCGTCATTTTCTGAGTTATTTTAGCATTAAAAATAAAAAAGTAGATAATGGTGACAGCGTTTCTAAGAAATTGAAATTCTTGAAATTTTAAATGCTTCAAAGTTTCGATTTTATAAAACCTTCATCAAAAATAGTACACTAAGTACCAACTTAGAAAGATAAATATAATTACTAGCATTAATTAATCAAAAGTAATAACTGTTCTTGTACTATTTCATAGTAATAATGGCAAAGAAAATTTTCCTCTATTCATTAATTAGGTTTCTCGTGTTTGCAATTCCTTGTTGAAATAGATGGATATCTTTAATGTCTTATTGAAGTTATTTGGAGTCCTAGCTTTGTACGACCAGAGCAAAGTTACAACTACTAAGTTGAACTTGTGTTTATCAACTTGTAACATCTCTTTGACAACTTTGATACTACTGAACTCTGTGATATGAATATTTCTGTGTTAAAATATAGCTAATGAGATCTAGAAGCCAAAGGTACAAATTAATTAGCTTTATGGACGTTATTTGCAAGGATGAGTAGTTATTTTTTCACTCAAAAACTATGAGTTCATGGAATAAAACGAGTAGATAAATGAAATTAAAATGGATGAAAATATTTTCACAGCGCCTTTAGGTAATTTCTCTTTGGAAGATTAGAAAGCTTTCTATGCATAAAGAAATATTTTTCTGAAATTGTTTACTGATTTTCTTTAGCTTACAGTTAATAAAATTAAAAACATTATCCATAATCCTTTCTTTCCGCTTCTTCAGCCTCAAAGTATTAGCCGACAATCATTAATATCAACTTATTATTTTATTATCTTTCCCAAGTAAATATTGGGTTTAAAACACAATGAATCTGTTCGCCGAAAATCCCTAAAGGGAAATTCTTTTAAGTTACGACGCTATTAAAACTTTCGCTTCGACTTATGGACGTTGATGATTTTGGAGTTCAAATCTGTGCCTAATATTATGAAAGAATTGTATTTTTTTGTAACAGAAAATGAGGATAAAACAGGACCATTTCCACCTCTCGTTCCCACCGCTGCAAGTCCTGTGTAGCCAGGATCTACAGCTTGACCGCCAATAAAAACCCAACCAGTGTAGGTCAAGTTAAACTGTCATTGGACTCGCAACAAAATTAACCAGAAGAACATAAGAGGAGTTCGAAGTAGATCTGGAGATTTGAGTCTTTACTTTTTACTTTATCTAAGTAGTGGAAAGTGTATTCTATAATCTTCATATTCGAATTAATTTCTCCAAGTCTTCAGATTATCCCCAGCACTTTCCCAAAATTACCTCGAGTTTGCTTTCAAATGAGATCCCGTTAAGTAATCTCTTCGATTCTTTAGTTTGAACGTTAAGTAAACGAATAAAACGCCAACTTTCGTGGGAGCAGCAAGCCGACAAATTGGATTAGAGGCGGATAAATAGAACCTTTTACTTATTTGCAAATCTCGGTAAAGGACCATTTCAAGGTTTCCACTAATAGTGAACATTTGCTTAGATACTAACAAGAAGATTTACTATATTCAACATAATTCTGAAATTCTGTTCTAGCTGCTATACGCTGATCTAGTATTAATTCCAACTTCGAAGAAAAACCATTTCTACACTATTAGAAGCAAAGATTTCATTGTTTGTTTGTATTGAATAGGTTCCGAAGATCCTGGATCGATTTTAAAATTCCTACATTATTTCTTATGAATAAAGGCGGTACGAAGTTCGCCGGGTCAGCTAGTCCATACTAATATTATAAATGCGAAAGTAACTCTGTCTGTATGTCTTGCTTTCACGCCTAAACCACTGAACCGATTTTGATGAAATTTGGCATAGAGATAGTTTGAATCCCAGGAAAGGACATAGAATAGTTTTTGAAAATAAAGTTTTTCTGTGACAGACAAAATTCCACGCGTATTAGTATTTAATAAAACACAACGAACTTTCTTCCGTCAAATCTTGAAGACGCTTTAAATATCAATAGTTTGAAATAAATATAGGTAGATTGAAATCAAAACTCACCTTAAACTTGTGAATCATTCCGTATCTATTGAGGAGTTCGTACCCCAGATACTTGACGGGCGCCCCGCAGGAGGCTTCATGTAAGGCAAACACGTCGAACGACCACTCGTCCAGGGTCTGAAATAAACACGACATTAATTATGATAATATTCGTACCTATCAAATAGTACCTAACTAATAGATATTCTACCGAAGCGCGAACAAGTAAGTAATACAAATCATGCAAGAGCGAATTAAGCGCCTTACTCTCTCTTTATGACCCGTGGTTGACTGGCAGAGAATGCCATCCGGCATCAAGTCCGCCAAAGTGCATTGTATTTATGTGCAGAAGTTTAAATATATTTTAGACATAATTATTTCAAAACAGTAAAATGTAAAGGTTCCTCTACATTTTTTCTCTCAAATGAAAACATGTAAGTAGGTTGTAATAGATTACCTACTGTTGTTTTGTGTATAGAATATTTTACAACATCCGAAACAAATCATTTGGTGTTTGTACGCTCATTACATATTTATTTATACCACATATACATTCTTCTGATGAGAGTATTATAGGGCATTCATTTATGTACGAGTAGATATGCCTTTCATTTCCAGGCTAAATTATTTGTACAACGTTAATTAAGTTTGTCCTCAAAGGTCTACCTTTTTTCTTTTTATAGTGACTGTAAGACGTTGTATAAAATTTTTTGGTGTTAAATGATCCAGTGCTACAAGGTGGACCGACGACATCGTAAAGGTAGCAGGGAAGCGCTGGACGCAGGCCGCTACCAATCGATCAACATGGAAAGCATTGGGGGAGGCCTATGTTCAGCAGTGGACGTCCTGTGGCTGAAATGATGATGATGATGATGATGATGATCCAGTGCTCCTGGAGTTATCATCATCATAATTTCAGCCATAGGACGTCCACTGCTGAATATAGACCTCCCGTAATGATTTCCACAATTCGCTCGCGGAGTGAGCAGTGCCGTAACTAGCCTTTTATGCGCCCGGTGCGAGCTTTCAAAACTGTGCCCTTGAAAAATGCTTGGTCTGGTCATTTCTGCGCCCCTCCAGGGTCTGCGCCCTGTGCCTGGGCACCGCTGGCACCGCCCTAGTTACGGCACTGGGAGTGAGTACCTAAGTACCTATTATTTCATATCTTCACTGCATCTCTGTATTGCTTTAATAACTTTAACTATGTTTAGTATTGTATTATAAATGATTGACTATTGTGCTAAGATTCAAACGATTTAATAATGGCTCTTTTTGGACAGCGTTAAATAATTGAAGCAATTTGAGTAGGGCATAGTCTGAAACTTTCATTATGCACCCAACTTTGAATTTTCAAAGCCACTATTGTTACACTGAAAGCGTTCATTTTAAAATGAACTTCAAATGAAATGTATTCTTTGTGATCTTTACCTTTACACTTTAGTGGTTCTTTGTTAGCATTGTTACGAGTATATTATTATTGTATTGCCAAATGAATCTTTTAGTTATTTGATAGGTCTATGGTAGTTACTAAAAGCGAGTCATTTTGCTGCTTTTTGTAAGTATATAAAAATACATTATAGTTATAGGCTTATTTCCGTTGAATAAAAATGATATTTAAAAAAAATGCTAAAAACTTAACGAACTGTCATCATACAATCAAAGTCAAAGTCCAAAGGACATTGTCAGAAACCGCCTAAAAACCGCCCAAAAACATTAACCCATCATAATTATTTTCTATTTTTTTTAATACATTAAGCACCCTTTCATTCTAATGGACACTTAAGCATTGAAAAATTAAATAAATAAGTCTTTTAACGTTTATTCTATAATACTATTACAANAGTCAAAATTTCTTTATTTGTTTGGACTAATAAATAGTTCTTACAAATCGTCATTTTGCTCTTAAGGAGCCTCTACATGTCTCATAATCTTTTTACCCTACCAGCGCTTCGAGACCAACATTTGGCAATCATGACGAAATGTAAGGCTGAGTAGCACCATCTTACTTTAGCCGTAACTATAACAAAAACTGATGATATTTGTATGGAGTTTGACAGATTTTTGACGTTATTTAAAGTTAGAGTAAGATGGTGTAACTCAGCCTAAAAAGACATTAAATAGTTTTGTTTCAATTCAACTAAATTTTTTACTCATACTGTCAAAAAATTATAAGGAAGCCTTAAAAGCTTGAGTTCTCATGCTATACCTAATTAAGAAAACGTTTGTGTGGTAATCCTGTACAAAATCAGCGATATCCCTTCTCGGTATTAAAAACTCATTTGTGAAGTATGCAGTAACTTTTTTCTCCACAATCTCGTGGATAATTCCTTCATCCCTAATAAATCTTTTTTATTAATTTACCAAAAACAAACCTTCATTTTTCTCGCAACTTTATTAAACCCGACTCTAATATCAAGCTCATCTAGGCTCTTGTTTGCTTCTAATTGAACCATGTTCGTAACAAGCTGGGTTTCTTGACAATTTTGAGCTTTAACACGAAGAAAATAAGGACTGTTTAATTTTGACACTGTAATGAAAATGAGAAATTATCCGCATACCTAATTAACAAGGGACATGTGGTATTGAAACGTTTGTTTTTATCATAATTTTTCCTCAAATAAAATGTCTTTGATCAAATAATTTTTGTACCTAACTAAAAAGATCGTCAACCNACTCTTCGAGTTGTTGTGTCTGTTGAACCGTTGGAAATGATGCTGATTCGATGAAAGCATCGTCATCATCATCGTTGCAGACATCGTCGTCGTCGTCAAGCAAAATGTCGACTCTGGCGACGTTACTGCATGTTTGCCCACTGCAGTGCATGCAACGTTCTAACGAGTTTACAGCCAACTAGATATCGAATTTTTTGCCCAGAATATCGGAACCCTCGATTTACACTACGCACAGCAAAAACTCAACACGATACGGTATACTAACTTGAGCGCGCTCGACGCTGAGCGTGGATTCACCGACTTTGCGGCGCGCTGGAGATCGTAATTTTTGTCCAACATAAAAAAATCCAAGAAGGAAATTGTAGGTCTGAATATGCTCTACAAGTTTGAATTCCACAATTTTTCATATGTATTAAGACCCAAAGAAAAAAAAAGCAAAAAACAAAAATTGTGTCCAAAATTTTTGACTTTATCGATCGATATCACGATAACGTTACTGAGAGAGTAACGGCGTTATTGTAGAGCACAAAGAAAGCTACAAAAAGTGTCCTACAAAAATTTTCGAGTCTCATCGGATAGCCGAGTTATTGCCGAAAAACAAATTTTAAGCGTTTTCCAAGATGGCGGCGAAAGCTCCCAGGAAAGCTTGGTCGACAATCTCAAATTAAGCTTTTCTAGGTATCCCCTACAACATATTAAACAATTAGAAGCGCAAATTCATTTTCTTTTATTTGCCTTTTTTTCGGACGAAATGACTGGACTACTGAAAGAAACACNCGAAAAACTAATTTTACCCCTTTTTTCAACATGGCGGCGAAAGCTCCTAGGAAAGCTTGGTCGACAATCTCAAGTTAAGCTTTTCTAGGTGGGGATACCTACATATTAAAAAATTAGAAGCGCAAATTCATTTTCTTTTTTGAATGTACGTAATGACTGGACTACAGGGTTTTTGATCGACTAGACAAACTTTAGCAAAGTTTGTAAAGCGAAACACCGAAAAACTCCCTCCATAGCAAGTGGACAGATTCGCAACTGGACAGATTCTCAACTGGACAGATTCTCAGGTGGACGGATTAGCAACTGGACAGGACATGTACAGTCCATAACATAAAAACAACCTCCTGTACAGTAGTTTGTGTAATATTAATTTGAACCTATATCATGTAATGCATTATTTGAATAAGCTAGTGACATAGTATAAAGAAGGGAAGTAAGTTATCTTCATTCAAACGCACCGCACGCTTGCGCGCACGCGGCTTGTATGAGTGTGCCATACCTTTTTTAGGGTTCGGTAGCCAAATGGCAAAAAACGGAACCCTTATAAATTCGTCATGTCTGTCTGTCCGTCCACTGCTGAACATAGGCCTCCCCCAATGACTTCCACATCGCACGGTTGGTAGCGGCCTGCATCCAGCGCCTTCCCGCTACCTTTATCAGGTCGTCGGTCCACCTGTGGCTGAAATGATGATGATGATGATGATGTCTGTCCGTATGTCACAGCCATTTTTTTCCGAAACTATAAGAGCTGTACTGTTGAAACTTGGTAGGTAGATGTATTCTGTGAACCGCATTAAGATTTTGATGCAAATATAAAAAAATAATAATAAATATTGGGGGCTCCCCATACCTACTTAGAACTGACTCTCAAAAATTTTTTTCATCAAACGCATACGTGTCCCCACACGTATCCTACCTATGGATAGATCTTCAAAAATGATATCGAGGTTTTTAAAATATTTTTTTTCTAAACCGAATAGTTTGCGTGACAGACGCTTCCAAAGTGTAAAAAAGGTGCCCCCCCCCCCCTCTAACTTCTAAAATAAGAAAATGAAAAATCTAAAAAAAAACATGATGTACATTACTGTAAAAACTACCAACGAAAATTTTTTTGAACGAGATCTAGTAAGTAGTTTTTTTTTAATACCTCGTAAATCGTAAACCGCTTATTACCGCGTAATCTTTCATACAAATAACTTAAATTTAAAAAAATCCCAAATCAATGGTACGGAACCCTTTGTGCGTGAGTCCGACACGCACTTGGCCGGTTTTTTTGTTTATACAGTTATTTAAAAAAGAATCGAAAATCGTTGATACTAAAATAAGTAGAAGTTCTTATCACTGTTATTTACTATGACCACCAACCTCAGATCTGATTGCGTTCGAAGATAAACATACTTTTTGTGTAGCTAACCTAAGTATCATTACGTGTCCGTCCATCGTATGGTACTTAAGTTATGCGAGGCATGAAGAGTTTACTGCTCCAGCATCCTTCCTTAACTCTATAATTATTGAAAGGTATAATTGTGAAATAAATATTTTTATTTGAAGAACCAAGGATGAACCTTGGATTAAAATGACATTTCCATACCAAATGACAATTTAAGCCAGAGTTCAACTAGGGTGTAGCTTTTATTAATAAAGGGGTTGGAGTTTTATTACTTCTTAAGGGTTTTATTATGGGTTACTTAAGCGAATAAACCCACAAGACCCAATAAGTCCACCCACAAGATGGACCGACGACCTCATAAAGGTAGCGGAAAGGCGCTGGATGCAGGAGATGCAGGCCGCCACCAACCGGCCATTGTGGAAATCATTGGGGGAGGACTATGTTCAACTGACGTCTTATGGCTAAAAATGATCATGATGATGATGATGAAAGCGAATGAAGGACTAAATAGCTTGGGTAGTTCATCGTAGGTATAATCCTACGCCCTTTAAAATTGTATGGCTATTGGAGCGGGTACCACTTTCCATACATTTGTGCCCATCATCCTTTGTCCCGGTATTCAAAAGTTTTTTTTTTTACTTATATTTGTTTAGTTTTATTTTCTTTAAATAAAGTCTTTCAATGTATTAAAACTCATTGCTCATGACTGTACTCTATCCAGTTGCTAATCCGTCCACCTGAGAATCTGTCCAGTTGAGAATCTGTCCAGTTGCGAATCTGTCCACTTGCTATGGAGGGGAAAAACTCTTCTGAGATCAGGCTAACGTCAAAGTAGGTGGTAAAGTAGGTATCTAAGTGATTTGGTCGACAACACACAATTTCAAATATTGACACCAAGGGTGAGACTGTATTAGTAGTATGTACTACCTAACATAATGGCACAGCAATTCATAAGTGCCAAAATACTGGTCATTTAATAAAATATTTTTGACTTGATTTGATAACTGACTGAGGACTACTGAGGAGCCAGCACTGCAAAATTTTCATTCACTGAACCTTTTCTGAATATGTATTGATGTGGAAATTTATTTGCACAGCATACCTAAACATGGAAAACGTATTGTCGTGCGTTTTAAATGCAATCTTTAACGTTAAAATTAACTCTGTTAAATGACTCTTTCTTTCAAGGGTGTAGGGTTGCAGCTTTAAGTTTCAGGTCACATTCCTCTTTACTCTATGCCCTCTAATTGGAGCGGCCGCTACACGTTGTGTCCGCGTAATTGAACGCTCGCCGCACGCCGCATACAAACGCTCTTGACAGGATAACAATGCAGTAGCCCTGTATACATACTCGTATAGGCCTGAATACAACGCACAAAGCGTAGCTAATAACGAAGGATATGGAAGAGATAGATCAGCGTTATCTACGTAAGATTAGGCAGTTTCGATTTTCTGGTTAAGCACCACGATAACTGAACAACACCTCACATAATACATTTACTTTTGGTAAATTAACGAGTAAAAGTAAAAGCCGTGTGGTGACGGCAGAGTAGAATGCATTTGTCACCAACCTCCCGCGGATGTCGTAAGAGGCGACTTAGGGACTACACATCAAACAGAACAGGCAGCAGCGCTCTTTGAAAAACATCAATCTTTTAAACTGCGATCTTCAACCCGCCTGTCAAGCGTGGGGATTATGGCAACACCCTTCACTATAGTGGAGGTGACTGCAGTGGTCCAGCAGTGGACTGTAAAGGACTGTTGATGATGATGATGATGATGATGATGAAATTAAAGAGGGCCATCCTCCTGCAGCTTAAATGACCTAATTATAGTGAAGATCTTACCTTAAGAACTCTAACGACATCCTGTGGGAACTGCATAAGGGCGGTACTGGTCACCCTCCTGTAGATCCTGTCCACGAAGATCCCCGCCCGGATCGCGTGCGCCACCGACCGGAACTTCGGCTTCTCATCGGACTTCCGCTTCGCCGTCGCCAGCTGCCTCGTGAAGGTAGACGCGAGCCACTCTCGCACTTCCGGAGGAACTGCATCAGGCTGGACTTCCGATAGCTCATCATCTTCGTCCGCCAGTCTCCTGCACACACCCCAAAAGTTATGTTAGAATTTTATATAAACTCTATTGGAGTCCAAAGCGGACGCAAGCTCTCTCATAAGCATGGTCCTAATGATATAAAATTATAGTCCGTGGTTTTGTTTTTGGAGAGTTGGCATGGTCCCATCGAAAGCTGCAAAGCTGGAAGATCAATCACTAGTAACGGTATAATATTAAATTCCAAAGATACTTAATTAACTTGTTATTAACCTCTTGAGCGATTAAAAAATTCTGTCTAAAGTCTAAAGTTTTAGGAAACAGTTAAAATTGATTAAAAATAAAAGAAAGTTTGTTATTCTTCTACGCAGATTAGTCCAGATTGCAGATCTGCAAGCGACGTTGCATTTAAAAGCTTAAGTTTATGATTTGCTCATTAATAAAATGAATACAGAAGAATAAGAGCTTTTTGAAAAATCGTATCGCTGGAGAGGTTAATTATATTATTCCATATTTTTCACTTTCCCCTAATGTTAACAGTAAGTACGATATTTTGCTTACATACCTACATGTAAACAATCAGTAGATCTAAAACATTATTTCATTAAGTTAATAATACATTAGAAATGTTCAACTAGATCTAATTTTAATTTAACTATACTAGTATACCTATTGTGTTCATTCATAATATTGTTAACATTCTAATTATTTTCAGCTACGTCTAGAAGTATTGCTATAAATTAATTTGACTATAGTTGGTGAGTTCCTTGGAGAAAGGTTATTTCTATTCCAAGTTGAAGTATTTTTATTTGCTGGAATTAAATCTCGTTACTGGAAAAAAAGTTTTAAAATAGAACAAGATCGAAGTACTCTCACTCGGTGGACTGATCATTAATGAGAATAAATTGTTTTGCAATAACAAGTTCCTCTTTATTTTCAATCAACTAAGTGAGGCTTCATAAAAGGTATTGCATTATCACTGTAAAAGCCTGTCAATATAAACACGATGTTAATAATCGTTAGTGTCCACAAGATTTTAATGAAAATTCAGATTTTCAATTTTAGTATTTATAACAGCCGATTAAAGTTGAAAGTAGGAGAAAGAAGAGAACATGCGATACACAATGAAAGAACTAGCCTAGATGTTCGGGGTACTTACATGCAGCGTGCTCAAGAAGTATCAGAATTGGTTTGAAATTACACTGCTCTCCACTATACGACAATCGTTATAAAAATATTAAGAACTGGATTTTTTTAGATTTTATTTATTTAAAGACTTTATTGCACACACATAACAATGTTCCGTACAAAAAGGCGAGCTTATTGCCATAAGTCATTCTCTACCAGCTGACCTTTTAATAGGCTGGAGATGAATTGTCAAAAATAACAATCGGTGAAGAGACGCTCTCATTCATAAATGTTGGGCACACGGGAAGAAGAATCAATTGGGAAGAAGTATTTAATTTTAATCATATTAACTTTCCTGAAAATTTGTTTATGAGGAACCGCTGACACGTATGACAAAATAAATGGCTTTAAAAGAACGCTATGGTTCTAGATCTATGGTTAAAGATCTACAATTGAAAATTGATGTTGATTCAATAACTTTAGGTGTCATCAAATCCAGTTTCTAAGTAATGGTTTTATTTTTTAAAGGAAAGCAATGTTTCAATTTCAAACCAATCGCACGATGACACAAGCGGGGTTTGTTAGATGCTCAAGGTTAGCAAAGGTTGTTTAGTGTCCATTACCACTTGAATAAGACAGATTATTGAGGTAAAGAGCTGACGTGTAAAGGTGGATTGTGAAATTCTTAAGATTATCGCCCTTATGTATGCTCACTATATCCAGAGTCATTGTAACTCGATCGGGTTGATTCCCTGATTATTTAATTATCCAGATTTTCGGTTTTGGTCTTTCTTGAGCTGGTTAGGATTTATAGGAATTTCCCCATTTGAGTTATCATGACAATAGTGTACTTAGTGGACTTGGCGATAACCTTTATTCAAGTAGCAATAGAGTCTAAAATAACTGGTAACATCGACACACCTAAACACCAGGGTTGGGGCCGACTGCTGGCGCGCCACTGCCGGTCTAAAATAAAAGACGACGTCATTGGGACACAGAATGGGATTTTTTAAGGATTTTGGAAGGTCAAGACAAACAACATTTATTTTGACGACCGCATAGTGTTATCAGTTACATTACATTATAATACAACTCTATTAAATTTAATGAAATGACGTATTTTGGTAATTGTTGACAATAAGTCAATAATATGATAGATCATGGAATATGGATAAAAATAATAGTAAGATGTATCTGATAATACTACCCGGACTCGCAAAAACAACACCATTGAAACTGTGTGGGCAATAATAATAGTTAAGATAATAAAATGTATAAAGAAACTAATTAAAAGTGTATAATAAAATATTTTGAAGATAGTGAAATAATTAAGAAAATTTTAAAATTATTTAACGAAGAAAATTTAAAGGCCTCTAGGCCAAGAGCTTAAAAATATCATATCGTAATAAAAATAAAAATGAATAATACATAAAACTACTTAAATATTATTTTGAATAACAAAAATAACTTTATTTATGAAAGGCTAAAATAAAAATTTGCAAACACACAGTGAAACAAAACACGATTAAGCTTAAATGTATAAGATGAACCTAAGGAGTTGAAATATTTACACATGCCTAGGACAGGTATAGATGGCAAAACGAAGACAGGGGACGAAGACAAGTCACAAGGTTCAAACGACACACGGGGCTATTCGGAAACTAGTCTAGACAGAGAAAACACTATTCTACTTGAGAACAAGTAATACAGTTTTAGTATTGATGATGACATAAGTCAACTGTTACTTGTTCCCAAAGCTGTAGGTGAAAAAAAACCGACAGAAACCCAAAAAAACTCATGTCCATCAGTTTCGAGTATAAAAAACCTCCAAACTGATAGAAACGGCAAACAAACTGAAGAGACAGTGTCTAAACTACCAGGAGAACAGGAAATTGAGACAGCTGATGAAGCTCAACAGAACAGAAAGACCTAGCACAGAGTGGACAGAAGGGAGGCGCGACTACTTGGCCATTGTCGGCGTTGTTGTAACGGTATTAACTTTGCTTCGTTCGGTTTCTCTACTGAGCATCTGGCCCAGCAAGGCGTGCGCAGGCGTCGCATGTGAAGCGTTGTCTGCTGCGCCCGCGGCTGCCCCTCGTCACGCCTATCCCTGCATTAGAGAGAATCACTGGCGGCGCGACGCGCGTCCTGATATAAACACGCTAGAACTTACGGGTGACATGCTTTGAGTCGAATGGAAGAAATAAAATTTAATTCATCAATGCCGGAGCATCTTAATTTCTGAAATTTGATAATTTCAGTAAGATTGTACTGTACACTATAAAGTAATGAAAAGAAAATATAATACTGAGATACAAGATGAAAGTTAATTATCTGAAGATTGAATTAGCCCTGAGACAAATTTTGTTAGTGTAATAGTAGGTACCGTGAGTTAGTATTTTAATCAAAATATCTGTTTAATATTCCAAACTACACAAAGGGATATTCGCAAACGTAAAACACATTACAAAATTAATATCGCGGCATTTCCTAGGCTTCAATTCAAAGCTCAGTAATTAAATTAAATATTTGTGGGGATTCGTCTGCAGCGAGAACTTCAAAGGTATTGAAACCCCTGAAGGTTCTACATTCGCTTTGATTTTATTGCTTGTGTGGAAATGACTTAAGACTTCTGCTAATGTTACAACCGGAATAAGTGGTTACGCGATACTCTTATTGGTATAAGTTAATAAAAAAATACGAGAAGACTTTGTTATACCCTTTTCAGAATTCAATTCAAATTGGGACTTGAAATTTCACGGTCTAAGCCTGAGGTTACTATTAAGTTTATAGCAAGTTTTTAAAATCTAATATGCGTAGGTAAAGGTCCAACTAGTCTCAAAACAACGAAATTTTTATAAGTTTGATTTTGTTTACTTTTGGAGCCATTCATACGATATGACAATTGTAAATTCATTTGCGACACGCTTCAAAAATATACGTTTACACGCATGAATGCGGAACATATTATCAACAAACCAAAATATGGTGAAAATCCCAGTACCCAATATCTTTTGTCTTGTACAATGATCGACCAAATACAAAAATATAGGGCGATAAAAGTTTTTGTTCTCCTGTCGTCGTTTCATTGAGATATTATGATACACGGGCGCAACAAAGGTTCTCATCCAGGCATAATTCATTTGGTACAAAAGAGCCGTTTTGTTAAAAATAAAAGAGTATAGGAGAGGAAGGGAAATGGCCGAAAATGCGGAGTATATTTTGCTGTTGTTACAAGGGTTACTAAAATGTATTGAGTATATTATGAACAGCACCTTCGTGGGTAGAATTTTACCTTAATTAATGCCAACCAATTGTTAAGATCTTTTATTTACGAGTAGTAGGTACGCACATAGACATACATAAAATAACTGCACTCATGTTTCACACAGCTTCTTAGTTAAATGTGCATTCAAAGCAAAATTCAGTATCTATGACGAATTAGCATAAAACATAAAACACACACAGAATATCTGATAAACAGAGTACTCATCTGGATACAGTTTCAAACGGGCTAATTTGAGAACTAGCATTTCTGTCCAATTAACTGCATTTGTGTGCAAAGCGAATAATCCTTTGCAAAGCGGTCAAATACGTCGGAATCCATCCGTAGTCTGGCCGTTTACCAAATGCCTGGGCAATGCTGACTTTGTGCAGTCAACTTTACTTTATACACAGTCTGGGAGACTTGATTGAGAGAAGCCCATTTGAGACTTGATTGCTGAAGTTAAAATAGCGTAGTTAATTGGAAAAAGAGATAATATTGAAATTGATTTGCAGGAATAGTTTTAAAGCGGGACCTTAACTTACTCGTATAAAATTAAAAATAAATGCTATTAGGTTCCGTGGATACATTGAGGATTAAAAATTGATTAAATTATGAATAACCGATTTTCGACGGTTAAGCTTTTGTACCTAAACCTAAGCTAAGGGTTAAGGGTGAAAGAGCTTTCACTGTCACAGCGGTGGAGCATTGTTTGCAATCACAAATTATATGAAAATAGCATTGACTAACGCAAGGGAACTAAGGTTAGGAGGATTTTATTGAAAATGAAATAAAACTGATATTTATTTAGTCCAAGAATATTACAGTACATGATCTGGTTACTGTTACATTCAGAATAAAAACGGATTACAATTTATACAGTAAGTGTGTACTAACAGCATCACTGGACTCCACACTAGGATTCCCTGTGTCGTGCAGACCAGTCTTCCTATTGAAGTTTCGAGATAAAGTGCGTGCATTATTATTGAATGATCAAACGAACTTACCAAGTGAAGTTCGATCTAAATTATCCTGTTTTCGCCGAAGAGATTTATTTTACCATGTAGTACCCTGTACGACAAGCCAATCCGCACACAATATTCAGCGCAGTAGTAGTAAAAAACAAAAGAGCGGGCAACCCCNTAATGTTACTCGTACAACCGGAATAAGTGGTTACGCGATACTCTTATTGGTATAAGTTAATAAAAAATACGAGAAGGAATTCAAATTGGGACTTGAAATTTCACGGTCTAAGTCTGAGGTTACTATTTAAGTTTATAGCAACCAGACAGATTTTTAAATCTAATATGCGTAGGTAAAGTTCCAACTAGTCTCAAAACAACGGGATTTTTATCGTAATCATGAACTCTCAGTTTGATAAGATTGATTTGTTTACTTTTGGAGCCATTATACGATGTGATCATTGTAAATTCATTTGCTAGCAAAAATATACGCTTACACGCATGAATGCGGAACATATTATCAACAAACCAAAATATGGTGAAAATCCCAGTACCCAATATCTTTTGTCTTGCACAATGATCGACCAAATACAAAAATATCGGGCGATAAAAGGTTTTGTTCTCCTGTCGTCGTTTCATTGAGATATTATGATACACGGGCGCAACAAAGGTTCTCATCCAGGCATAATTCATTTGGTACAAAAGAGCCGTTTTGTTAAAAATAAAAGAGTATAGGAGAGGAAGGGAAATAACGAAAATGCGGAGTATATTTCGCTGTTGTTACAAGGGTTACTAAAATGTATTGAGTATATTATGAACAGCACCTTTGTGGGTAGAATTTTACCTTAATTAATGTTCCAACCAATTGTATAAAATATTTTATTTACGAGTAGTTGTTGACTATAATAATTGATTGATACGTAAAAGATACTAATCATAAAGTCGATAAAAAAACTGAAGTGACATTGCCACTGAGTTATAAGAACTGATAAGTAAATCGTTAAAGCATAAAAGTAATGAAATTCAAATTCTTTAATGCGTTATTAATGGAGACAATGCGATTCAATTGCGTGGAAGACAGAATATGATACGTACCTACATAAAATAACTGTAATATACATATTTCACACGGCTTCTTAGTTATACGTGCATTCAAAGCAAAATTCAGTATTTATGATGAATTAGCATAAAACATAAAACACACACAGAATATCTGATAAACAGAGTACTCATCTGGATACAGTTTCAAACGGGTTAATTTGGGAACTAGCATTTCTGTCCAATTAACTGCATTTGAGTGCAAAGCGAACAATCCTTTGCTAAGCGGTCAAATACGTCGGAATCCATCCGTAGTCTGGACGTTTACCAAATGCCTGGGCAATGCTGACTTTGTGCAGTCAAATTTACTTTATACACAGTCGTCTGGGAGACTCGATTGAGAGAAGCCCAATTGAGACTTGATTGCTGAAGTTAAAATAGCGTAGTTAATTGGAAAAAGAGATGATATTGAAATTAATTTGCAGGAATAGTTTTAAAGCGGGACCTTTACTTACTCGTATAAAATTAAAAATAAATGCTATTAGGTACCGTGGATACATTGAGGATTAAAAATTGATTAAATTATGAATACCCGATTTTCGACGGTTAAGCTTTTGTACCTAAGCTAAGGGTGAAAGAGCTTTCACTGTCACAACGGTGGAGCATTGTTTGCAATCACAAATTATATGAAAATAGCATTGCTTAACGTAAGGGAACTAAGGGTAGGAGGATTTTATTTATTTGCTTCAGGCTCCTGCCAGTTTTCAGAACCGCTATCGAAATGAAAATATCTCGTAAGTTAATCTGATTAAACCAGTTGTTTTTAAATATTTGCTTAATGACTATCCCAACTATATATATATAATATTATAAATGCGAAAGTAACTCTGTCTGTCTGTCTGTCTGTCTGTCTGTCTGTCTGTCTGTCTGTTACGCTTTCCCGCTTAAACCTCGCAACCGATTTTGATGAAATTTGGCATAGAGATAGTTTGAGTCCCGGGAAAGAACATAGGATAGTTTTTATCCCGGTTTTTGAAACAGGGACGCGCGCGATAAAGTTTTTCTGTGACAGACAAAATTCCACGCGGGCGAAGCCGCGGGCGGAAAGCTAGTATCAAAATAAAGATTAGAAATATTTATTGTCGCAACGTTTCTTCTTTTGTTCCAAACCTACGTTGCAGAACTTACAGAATCCATAATAATGTTTTAAAGTTCTTTTGTAGCTAACGCCCGTATTCACAAACATTTGATTACATTCATGATCATAGTTATGTTTGTGAATACGGGCGTGAAGCTTAAAAGCTAGAAACGCAAAAAAAAAATCAAAAAGGACATTTTTAAATTTTAATCCTTTATACGTTTGTAGATTCCCGTCATAAATATTAGTTTACCTCTAGTCAAGCGTTCACAAAGGCAAGGCTGTCAAAATAACTCCTTTTCTCAGCCACAGTAAATCACGTTAGACCCAAATTGATATACCTGCCTAATCCGACATCCAAGGTACAGCTGTGCATATTAGATGGGCCACACTAAGTGTCCTGAATTTTTAAGATGGCAACCCGAATCGTCTATCCAAGTAATCTGGTACAGCTCATTGGAAGTCAATTTGTAAAATTTTCCACTCTGTTCTATTTGTTTAGGTACTTGAGCTGGCCATTTTCATTGAGTATTGCTATCTATATTTTGATTAGCAAGGAATATTACGTTATTACAATGTTTTTAAAGTTCATATTAGTGCAAAATGAGTAGGTACAGGATTTCTTTGGTTACCATCTTTTCCTGTCAGTTTTTTTGCAATGCCCTAATTACGTGTTAAATTTACCTACATCTGAAGTATTTGCAACATTATAATTATTTAGAAGTTAGTTATGAAGTTAGTTTAGAAGGCCATAAGTAACAGAGCTTTAAGCTTCGATCTTATTAATTATTATCATGAAGCCGTAAGTTCAGAGCTGACTAATTTAAATCAGCAAACCCTCTCTAAAAAGGCTTTCAATCTACTGAAGAAATTGCATGTCAAATTGCGATCTGTGTACCTTCAAGGCCAGTCTCTCTAATTACAGTTTCTTTGTAATTAGCTTACCTTTTGGCACTCGAGATGAGAAGCTTGTTTGACGAAAGGCTTCCTTTGCCATTTTCAGTATTTTTCAGCAGGGTTGCCGTGAATTTTACGGCTCATTCTTAGAAATTTGTATTACGTACGTACTTTAATAATTGCACTTAACAAATAGTCAAGTTTTGACATGTAAGTATTTTTTATATTACATAATGAATGGTATAGGTATGGCTCGAAAACTATCAAAAATCGCGGAACATACATGGGGGTAATTTGGATAGCCCTAGTGATGCTCTACCTCTGGGCTTCGGCTTAACAATACTTTTTGGGACACCCTGTATAGTAAAAACATACAGTTTTAGAATTATTATAGCACGTCTTATTTCATGTGACTAGGTATTTTACAAAAAGCTCAGACCTCTTCATAGGTAAACTAAAAGGATTTTATAGCGCTATTTTATTTATATGGAAACACAGTTTGATATTCCATGATATCGAAATTAACATTATTCATACAAGTAGATGGATAACAATTTAACAAAGCAAGAATTACAAAAAAAAGTAAGAAAAGGTAGCTGCAGTCATATTTTTTGTGATGTACCTAGGGCAGTATTTTACCTGTAAAGTGCGTATCCAGAAATAAAAAAAGTCTTGAGAATTACTCGTATTATGAAATGCTCCGACATTGATTTCTAAAGATTGAAAGCGAAAATATATTAGTTTAAGCCATTAGAAGGGTTAAGAAAGAGTTGGAATAGAAACGAAAANCCCTAGTACATGGGGGTGATTTAGATAGCCCTAGTGATGCTTCGGCTTGACAGTACTTTTTGGGACAACCTGTATAATAAAACATACAGTTTTAGAATTACACGTCGTCGTCACAAAGCACGTCTTTTATTCCTATTTCATGTGACTAGGTATTTTATAAAGAGCTCAGACCTCTTCATATTCTATTATTTATGTGGAAACACAGTTTGATCTTCCATGATATCGAAATTAACATTAATCATACAAGTAAGTAACAATTTAACTAAGCAAGAATTACAAAAAATAAGTAAAAAAACGTAGCTGCAGTCATATTTTTTGTGATGTAAGGCAGTATTTTATCTGTGAAGTGCGTATCCAAAAATGTAAAAAGGCTTGAGAATTACTCATATCATGAAATGCTCCGACATTGATTTCTAAAGATTGAAAGCGAAAATATTAGTTTAAGCCATTAGAAGGGTTAAGAAAGAGTTGGAATATAAACGAAATATCGAGTTATTGGAATCAAATAGAATTTATATCGACGACGTAAACCGTTTGGGAGACGGATACGATCTGAAACATAAATGTTATGAGAGGTTTTCTCGATTTATCAAAATGTTAAACTCGATTACGCCCCGCAAATCGATTCTATTGTCTTTATACATATAAGGAAAAGGAGGTCGGTTTCATGACGGGATAATCGTAATAATGTTTGCCCAATAAAAAGTATTTTTGAAGATACGAGAGCTTCGGATCTTTTTCAATTCAATTACTAGAATTGAATTCCTTATAAGAATTATCGGATGAAAATTACATGGAGTAATTTTGCTATTATTACACTTTGCTATTTAAATAGCGGTTTAAAAACAAAAATCCACTTCAGTCCCCAAAGTAACAATACTTTGTTCAAAAATTCCGTTTTACGATGTTTAGCTCTCACAATCGTAAATTTTTTCGATCATAACCATAAAAAATGTACATAAAACCGACACGACAATCTGGACAAGTTAAATATCTGACAATGTTTATAAATCTCGTTTAAATTAGTATTATGTAAGGTTTTAGAGGACTTTGAGGAGCGTAATCTGACTTCAATAATGAAACCACTTTGTCAAAGGACTGAGCTACAAAGAAAAAGATAATACATACTTGGTCTCATCTATGTACACGGCTTCTAGAACTTTCGCTGCGTACTGAAGGTTCTTTTGTAATGTCTCTGCTGATATTTCACCTCTGTTTAATTGTCTTAGGAGATAGCGTAATCTGTGGACAAAGAGATGAATAATTAGTTAAGAAATTGTTGCCCTAATCTGAATATTAGAGGCTTATAAATAAGGCTCCGGATGAAGTATCTACCGATTGTGATAAACTGTCTTAAATTTCTCATTATTAACGTTATTTGACACAGAAATACTGCTATTGTAGGTAACTATGGGAGTTTGTGTAGTTTCTAATTTTTACATAAATGATTTTCCTTCAATACCTATTCAATATCTTCGTTTTTAATCTTAACTGTAACATTAACGCAGTCTACACACCAAACTCGCCGATCCACCTTTATGAAGTGGTCGACTTTTGATATTTTTTCAAAAGTCATAAAATGTAGTCGATGACATGTTTCTTTTTAAATACCTAAAGTCACAGCAAGTTAGTCAAAGCCGGGCTGTCAGTGGGCTTAAGATGAGTTGAACCCCCTGATTTTAACCGTAACAATTACATTAACCAGTGCTTTTTGTATGGAGTTTGACAGATTTTGACGTTTGTCAAAGTTAAAGTAAGATGGTGCAACCCAGCCTGAATGTGTAGACTGTAGAGTCCTTAAATCTTACTATTTAAGTGATATATAGTTACGACCATAAGTAGTTACATTTCTGTTACAAAATAGCTTCCAACTAATATAACCACTAATTATAAGATGCCATAGTGTTTATTTTGATTTGCTGTCGTCCGATAAACTAATTTTTATCATCTCCACTGTGTGAACTAAATTTTTAACTATTGACAACTATGTATGTACCCACATGAAAAGTCCTTTGAAACCGCTTCACAACTGAAATTAAAATTCACTGAAACTATTTCAACGTTGAAACTCACAATATTATGAAAGTTTTGCGGCTAGTTGACGAACGAACTTCTGTCTGAGTACTTCTTAGAATTGTAGTGTCGGTATGTTTGCCAGGAACGACTAAAATGTTGCCTAGAACTGTAGAAAGGCTTTCAATACATGGAATCACTTCATGTTTCATTCTAACTAATATGTAGTCAATGAATTTTACCTGTAAAGTCTCGAAAACTTCTATTCCAAAGAACTATACCCGTACGTTATTATTATACACCAAACATAATTCAAAAGAAAATTGTTTGAAAAGCTCGAGGGAAGCTCAAGGCTTGCATTTGTAATCGAAACTGAATTATGAATCTTCTGCTTTCTTTGATGTCTGTTAAAATGCATTATACACTTTGAAGACACCCTGTATGCAATTTAGTGATTCCATCGCAACGAATTCGGCCTACTATAAATTAAAATGGGACATACAATCGCAGCCGCACATTCGCTAACAACTACGAGTATTTACGACTGAATCCAGATGAAATATATATTTGCGTTGGTGGAAAATGAAAATTTCGTTTAAGCACTAGCGAAAAGAAAATTATGAATTTTCAGGATTCTATTATAGTTCAATTATTAGTTCGCAGTAATCTAATAGGTATTAATATCATTGAAATGATACCTACTTCATTGTAAATATGGAAAACTGAGACTAGGCTTTTAGTTATTCTGAAACAATATACAATTATTATAATTATGTAACAGCTGCAATTTTACTCAACTCAAAGGATTTCCAACAGAAAAATACTCAATTGTACTTTCAAAGAATCTTTTGTGAATGGAATTACGGTTCTTTATTTAGACTTGTGTTATGAAGCGGTCTCAAAAATCTCTGCAATATCTAAAAGTACATTTTTTCCCTAAATGTTTAGTCATTTATTTAGGGAAAAAAGATCTCGTCGCAATAATCGTTCAGCTCACTTTGTCGTGTACCGAATAGATTCCCTTATCCAACACCTACAATATTCAGTTCGCCCGTGATGCGTATCAAGAGCTCACCTTTGATGGTATTTCGATAGTGAAGGGAAGGCTAGATTGCTTTAATCTATCGATAGTTTTGTACTATGTGCATGGATTATAATTTGTTGCAGAATATCACTTACCTATTTTTGTAGGTTTAGTAGGTAAATAGATATCAAGTATTTGTATTTATTAAAACAGTAATTTTTGCTCATAAAAAGCTACTGAAAGATCATCGGCCCATCATGCCGAATCCCAGAATATTTTACTCCACCTTTCGTTAGTTCTGCAATAAATGCGGTCGACTTTCTCTACTACTTTACCTTGCTACTTATAGATAATTTTAATTATTTTAGTCTTCTGTCACATGACGTGGTTCCTCATTAAAACTCTTAAGTACCGTGACGACGGCTACGATATCTCTCGATATATGAATAATGTTCATCGATGGTCAAATAATCGATACTTACACAACACTAGTAACTGTAATAGCCCTCAATGGACGTTAAGGGACTCCGAGTGCGGGCCGCGGTGATTACTATTTGTATTTTATTATATGCTTGGGACATCCCCAATTGGATTTTTATTGTCTTTTTCAATTACTTAATACGAATGTGAGCTCTTTGCCGTATACGATTAGATTGTTCAATTCGTGTATTTCTTTGTATTTCAATGCTGCGGAAAAGTGCAGCTTGTTTTTATTTGAATGTACCGTAGAAGAATGCCGGTTGTTTTATCTGAAACTGTGTCAAACGTATAATAACTAAGTAGTTTTGGATATAAAAATTCGTATCCATTTTGCTTCGCAATATTTTTATTTCCTCGTGAAACATGCAGCTGTTCTTTCAACGCCAATGGGAATTTCGAGATTTTTGTGTACATTGTATTTTACAGTTTACGCTCGCGGGTTCTGCGGGCGAACATATTTTGATAGGATTTCATTTGCAATATTAATTGAAGTACGGCGCAATGTAATTGTATTTTCCGTATAATAATGGTTCTTTTAAAAAGAGCTTAGATAAATATCGTTAAATTATTGAAATTATGAAGTCAGACAATACCTTTTAATTAAGTAGGCTTACGAATGAAATCAATATTAATTTTGATATTGAATATTAGTGACGCTCTCACGTAATGTAGAAATCAATGAAAAATTTTGTTTGATTGATTTATGTAGATCAATCAATAGACTGAGAATTCGTTCGGAACGTTAATGGTCCTGGGTTCATGTCCCATCTGAAGCAGTCTGTCTGAAAAATCTTTTCAGATCAGATTATAATGGCAAGCTTAGATATACATACCTATTTATTTATGTATTTACCTATTTATTTATTTATGTAGTTTAGCTTAATTTACTCGCTGAAAGTCAGCGTTCGGAGACGTTCGAGTACCTATCTCGTTCTACGATGAGGAGGTTTTATTTGACACGAAATCGATTTATGTCTTTGTTTTAATAAAATCCATAAAAGATTAATTTTATGCAAATAGGCTTTTAAAATGCGCATTTACATGTTCATGTTAACCCTGCAACTGCTCTAGGATAATAAATGTACCTACCAGTGGCAGTGGTGAGAAGATTTTTTTTTCATATATTTCGTCAAAATAAAGATTTTTATATTCTATTCTATTTAA
This sequence comes from Ostrinia furnacalis, assembly GCF_004193835.3. Lineage (NCBI taxonomy): Eukaryota > Metazoa > Arthropoda > Insecta > Lepidoptera > Crambidae > Ostrinia > Ostrinia furnacalis. Next base: position 18,233 of record NW_021137632.1, on the reverse strand, counting down.
CAATTCATCCCGGGTGTCTCACAATGCACATCTACAATCAATGCGCTAGATCAAACGTTCGAGCCTGTTACGTCCAGTTCACTGATATTACACGAGCCATCATGGCTGCCTGTTACAATTAGATGTTGTAAATACTAATAGAGTTAGGCTGAGTTGCACCACCTATATTTAACCGTATTAGATCGTTTCATCCACGAATACGCGCCGTATTGTAGTGTTATGTGTGCAGTTATGCAATCATGAATGATTTTAGCGTGTACCGATAACACTCAAACATTAGCGGAAGAATGGTGGGGTGCATCTTCGTGGATGAAACGATCCATAACTGTAACAAATACCGGTGTTTTCTGTATGGAGTTTGATAGATTTTTGACGTTTGATATATTTAAAGCAAGATGGTGCAACCCAGCCTTTGTCAAATCAATGGTATTTAGCTAGCTTTTCCAAGTAAGTTTTGTACCTATAAATTGAAAGAACTGGCTGTCTGATTGTAATTGATAAACACACAACTTACTTTACCACGGTCTGCGCTCAGAAAACTTTGAAACCAAGTTAGTTTCTGCAGCGCTGAGTACTAAACACACAGTAAGGCTGGGTTGCTTGGTCTTACTTTAACTTTAACAAACGTCAAAAATCTGTCAAACTCCATACAAAAAGCATCGGTTATCGTTAATGTTACGGTCAAAGTTCGATGGTGCAACTCAGCCTTAGTAGGTATCTCTCTTTACATGATGCTGACAATTCTATTTAAACTAAATAACTAATAACAAGTAGACCAATCATCCGAAATATCAATCAATTTGTTCAGTGACGTCGTCTACAATGCTCAATGAAGTGACTTTGTTATACTTGAAGGTATTTGCTACAAATCAAACAGTCAACTTTGATTGTCAATTTTATCGATATAAAGTTCGAATTTTCCCGAACATTCGAAGATTTTCTACAACTTTGTAAAGCTCTCGTTCATTTGGGAATTCGGGTCTCGCGTCCATCGTAACAATAGGTTAAATCAAGGAATTCAATACTCAGGAGACAGGATTACGTAATTTTGACTACTAGTAACTAAGCGCTCTACCTATTTATAAATTATTCTATAATTGTTACAATAACATTTTAGTGATGTTCTTGTTACTATTTTAACAAGTAAAAGTGCAGTAAGTAGGACATTATCCGTGACTTAATTAACTGACTATAAGTAGAGTAAAACTTCAACCACACCAAGTCAGCGCGATCATAGACAAATGACAGGTCGCGCGACCCATGACAGTCCGCGCGACCTGTCATTGGCCTATGATCGCGCCGACGATGGCGATCTGCCCGCGTTGGTGTAGTTGAAGCATGAAATAGTTCTTGAGCCCCGGAGTTTCTCTACTTTGTAGTAATGATAAATTATTGACACTAATGACTCTCGTCTCATACTCATTTTATTCTATAGTCTCTAAGGTGATGATAATTTCTATTTTCATGACCGATGTTTTAAAAATCTTGTATCTTAATTTCCGTGGTACTTTTAAGAAGGTAGGCAGATAACGGCATATCAAGATACAGCAGTATTTAGTTGCTTTTCAACGAAAATGTATAGTTTGATGAGCTGTTTGTTATCTGTACCTACCAAAAAGCTTCATAAAATGTAATTCCCGGGTATCCCAGTTCCCCTTTTTCAGTGATATCAAGCAGGATAATTGACCTTATCTGACCTTATTTCGCATAAAATTGATACTAATGAAGATATTGGCCTGGAATGTTCTTCAATATGTACAATATTGAACGATATTGCTTTCGTAACAGAAATAAACTTGACTTTTATGTTATGCATACCTTTATTAAATAGTGAGTATATTGTGAACATTCTTTGTGTTCAAACACGTCCGTCAATCGTACTCAATGTAAAAAGGTGCACCGAAAAGGTTCACCAGTCTCCAGTGCATGAATACGACTCTCTCTCATTTTCTAGAGTCAGATAGAGGATTTAGCCTATCTTTACCCTCACACAGGCCAGAAGGGTTAAGGTGGCCGCCCACACACAAGTCAGAAAACGGCCTAAGAAATATGCGAACATCATCGCATATTTCTTAGGCCGTTTTCTGACTTGTGGGCGGCATACGCGGTACGGAAAGTTTACCGAGCGCCTATATTTCAATAGAGCGTTCCTGATTGGCGCGGCATGTGCGGCAGCGGTGCGGCACAGACTCAGAACAAGACCGCGTATGCCGAGCGTGCTGATTTCGTGCCGCTGCCGCGCCGACAAGTCAGAAAACGGCCTTAGTCGCCTCTTACAACATCTACGGAATGAGTTTGAGAGGTTGTCTTACCTAAGGGCGGCCTTATCGCAGGCGTCGGGCGTGTCGACGGCGGGCAAGTGCTCTGTGTCAAGGTCGAGCTGGTCAAGCTGCTCGTCTGTGGGGGTCGAGCAGCTCTCGGTCTTGCTTCGACTGGACGACCGGCGGACTATGGTCAGGGCGCCTTGTTCTGTTGACAAAAAATAAAAAAATTAGAGCTTGCTTTGGTAATTTATGTAGGTGCGGGCTATAAACAGTAGTTGAATGGTGAATAAAATCCTGCGTAAAAGATTTTCATAATACAACAAATATAGACAAAATAAGAAAAAAAAATATAAACATGCTGGTTTTGAGAAAAAACTTATGTCTGGTAAAAATATGAAATGACGTATTTACAATCTTTATACATTTAGATAAATACCTACATGCTCTTGACTACACGAGTATTTTACGCACCTAAGTATTTTATGACGAGACTAACGCCCGTATTAACAAACGATGCTTGCTTAAGTGAATCAGCAAATCGAACGCACAGCTTTGAATGGAGCTCTGTGATTGGTTCGTGTGTCACCCTGTGCGTCCCCTGTGCGTCCACGCGCACTGGGTGACCTCATAGTAATGTTTGTGAATACGGGCGTAATACATATAGCACTCGAGGGCGAAAAAATTTCGTCTCTACCAAAATCTCTTTGTTTTTAAATGTTTTATGTAACCTATATTCTTAAACATCTTCACCGAATAAAATACATCTAATTATGCAAACACAATTTTATACGTTTTTAATTTAATTTAATACGTTTTTATTATGTGTAAATCAGTTTTTAGATTTACCGCAATATACTCAAGGACAAGGAAAACGGTCCTGTATTCATGAGGCAAGAGGAAGCAAAGTTTGTTGCTCAAGTTTGGAAATGTCACGTTCCCATTTACCTCTACATACTTGACTTTTATCGCCTATTTAATTGGGCATCGTTACTATTTTCTTGGTTGTTGTGTACGTTTTCTTTATTTGATTTATAAAGAAGAAGCAAGAAAGAAAAAGTTTCAACAAATAAAACTAAGTAGGTATTTAAGAAGGCACCAAAATAGCATAATTATGACATTCGCTCAGTATTTAAGACGTTACGGCAGAGAAAAATAATCCTAAATGCATATATTTTATTTTATTTGGAAAATAAGTATACAGTGAAACGCTAACAGCCAAATAATATCTGCTTCAAGAAACTATACACTATAGTCTATCCAATATAGCTTGATTAGAATGACGGCTGTCAAACGAATGTGACTAGTGATGGGTATGTTTCGTACGGTTCACATAGATGTATCGATAAGTTTTCGAAAAAATGATATGAAAAAATGCACCCAATTTTTCTTCATATATCTTTATTCATAAAAATGACAATTATGATTTAAATTTAAAGACAGTAAAATTTAAAATTCATGTCAAGGGTGTACAACCTAAGTCGTAGTCATTATCATCAGTGTTCTTCAGTGTTTTTTTCCTCTCGCTAGAGGGCGGTGGGCATCTCTTCTAAAGCAACGGTGCTATGAATACCCAAAAAATTACCGGTGATTGATTTCCGATGTTTGATTATTTAAGAATGAAATGTTTTTTGGTTTTTAATAGTGAACATTTAGAAAAACGTATAACTTGACTTAAATATGTTAAAAAAATTGTTAAATATGTTAAAAAAATAGTTTTAATTTAAAATGACTTAAAAACAAAAATTTTAAAATTACTAATGATAAAAACTATTTACAAAATAAAAAATACTTCACCCCCAGCGCCGCAGTCAGGAATGGTGCCCAAAAGGCTGGCAGCATTGCCACGTTGAATGGCCAGGCTAATTCTCTGGCCGAAATAGCTGCCAGCCTTTTGATCACCGGTCACCTCGGTGAGCCTCTTTGCCAGTTCCTTATAAAAGGAACGAGCGCTTGGACCCCATGGTTTTAATTTAATATGACATTTGTCGATATGTCCCAACACTAACATTTTTGTAACTCGAGATAACCTTGTAGAGACGTCGTTAATACTCTAGCTTGATTTTTATAATTTCGAATTACTACTTATTGGTGTAATTTAACGCTGCATTTACACGAAATTATCATTTTTATTGGAAGCACTGTCGTCGAAAATATTGTTTGTAGGTCAGACGTGAATTATTTCTTGTCCGCCAATATTTAGCTCTCATTGATCGCTACTACAAAGTTATGTCGTTACTTTTGATGACAGCTGTCATTCTAATCAAGCTATATTGGATAGACTATATTCACATTATTTTCGTATAAAAGACAAAAGCTTACGCTTCCACGCAATCTGTGCACATGTCGTGACAGCTTTTAATTAAGGCTACACTATAAACATTGTGTATGTCTGTTAGCTGTCCTTAAATAAATAATTAAAAAGCCAATGTGTAATCACAATTATTGTTTTGTACACCGTCTTATTGAATTCATAGTTCAATTCCAGTATCGTAGAAAGACCTCGCAATAGCTCTTCAACTAGTTAGACGGAAGGTAATAAACATTGGCGAATGTATGAGTGGGAAGCATGAATATTTAGCCTGTGTCATCGTTGACAAACAAACGCTCGTTTGCCGAAGCGTTCGAGCGTTGCAGCTATTTATTGTTTAGTTAAACGTAAGCTAGAATGGACAATTATTGGTCAACCACGTTATTGCTGTTAGCTGTGGAATATGATATGAACCATTAGTTTAAAATATTTTTGGCAAATAAATCTACACATTAGATACGAAGCAATAAGTATTTGTGTACATATTTAAACATCCATTATTAAGTAATACATTGTCATCGCAATGAAAATCATAAAAATAAATTAACTTCAATATAAAGTAAGAAATAGAGTAAGCGTAAAAGCTAATACATTATGCATTTTACGATACCTATAAAAATACAGACATGAAATGAAAGACAGAGAAAACATTGAAAATACATATAAATCAAATGAGTAATATCTGTTCTATACATAAACAAATACAGTTTATCAAACACGAAGTAAGCAACAAACATCTAATAAAAAACATAAAACTTGTAAAAGAGACGTAAAATGAACGCAATGTACTATGCTAAAGAAAAATATTTACTCGCGTATAAGAGAAAATATTGGCCAAATGAAGATACGATATTTTCCGAAACCGTTTCAGATGTTTTTTCTTTCAGTACTGCATTATACAGGTTGTCCCAAAAAGAATGTGCCAAACTTGAGAAGATGAGACCATCTATACAAAAAAAGAAATAATAAGTAAAAGTATCACCGTTTCAGAGATATGATTTTTTTCATGTTTAAATCCCCTATTTTGAGCCTATCTCTTGATGCTCTGTGTACAAATGAGCAGATATTTTTCAAGACGAAAGAGAAGAGATAGACTCAAAATTGGTGCTTAAAAAAACATGATGATACTTTTACTAAATATTTAAAAAAAAATATAAATCATAGTATAGTTTTATTATCATAGTAGTAGTCCATTCTCCGACCAGGTGTTAAAACACCACCCATTTTCCGGCTTTTCCAGTTGACCAAGAATTTTTCTAAAATTTTTCTGTGGATACTTGACCTCTATTTAGAAACATACTAAAAATATATAAAAATTGACAAGGATAAAAAGTTTCAAGAGTATCTGGGTTGAAATGGTCATCGATTAGTCTATCATCTCCACAAGTTTGGCACGCTCTTTTTGGGACACCCTGTATACTGGCGTTTTTGGTTGGCTACTTGTTTACTTTGCAAATAAACAACATGCGGTATACGAATTAAGCCTGCAAAATATTTATGTATCGTTTTATTAAGTCCTGAATTCGGAAGTACGAGTAACTTTGATAATAAATTCTTGGTTTTGGGAGAAGCTTTTTTACTGCAAGTCGTAATAGATATCTCAAAATAATTGATGAAATCCAATAAAACACTCAAGTGAATAGGTATTTTTACCTTTTTTGTCCTTCAATGTAAAGTTTTAAATGTTCAATATGATTTACAGTTACATATCAAGAGTTGTCCATTCAAATATGAAATCGGGGTCATTACATACAAATGCATAGAATGCTGTCTATACAATCAAGTTCTTGTAGTGTATAGTCGACGTTAACAGCGATAATACCAGTACACCTTCAACTCAACAATCTACGGAAAATCTATTACAAAAGAAAACATTCAAGTTTTACGACGATAGAGTTCAATTATTTTGCCCACTCGCTTGCTTTTACAGTGCAAAATAGTGCATCCGTTTCGTTGCCTTTTTGCTTGAAGCCGGCCGTTTTAATGCACGTATCCTTTTCAAATACAGCGTTCAATGGATACGGAATATTGGAAAACTTTAAATAAGAGCTTTTAAGAGACAGCAAAGGCATTGCTAATTTTACTGCCAGCTTAGTTTTTAGCAGGGATGTTACGGATATGAAGTTTCGGTTATGTATACGGTTACGGATATTAGAATAATATTATGTAACCGGTTTCGGTTACGGTAACGGATATGAAATTATTTCGGATTATCCGAAACTTTCGGATAATGACGGTTACGGATATTATAATTTTAAAAATGTAAAATTCAAATAGCAAGATGCCGCGCAACCCTTATAGGCTCTCTACTATGATAATGGTAAAATAGGCGGGGGTATTAGATTGTGCCAGGGAATGCCAGACAACTTCAGACAAATTATATTAAAAAAACATTCACTCCGCCTTTATCCGAAACTATCCGAAACTTTTGAATCGGTTACGGTTACGGATATTTTTTTATTTCGGATATCCGATAGTTTCGGTTACGGTTACGGATATCCATAACATCCCTGGTTTTCTGGCGGTCAAGCTGTGAATTCTGGCTATAAAGGAATTATAGTTGTGGGATTTGGGAACAAGAGGCGGTCAAGTTCTATTGCTCAAGTTTTGAGCGACTATTCGGAACACAAGTAGGTCCTCTAAATGGTGATCAAAACTCCATTTAAACTTATGAATAGATTTCGGTTTAACTGTGATTGATAGAGTTTTAATCCTCCTAAATTAATGCGAAGGTTTATGTGGATGCTGTATGGATGTATGTTTGTTATTCTTCGACGCAAAAACTATAAAACGGATTTAAACCACCACCACCTTATTTTAACTATAACAGTAACGTTAACCGGTGCTTTTGTTTGGCGGAGTATGACAGATTTACGTTTGTCAAAGTTAAAGTACGATGGTGCAACTCAGTCTTTATCTACATATATATATATATATAAAAGAAAGTCGTGTTAGTTACTCCACTTATAACTCAAGAACGGCTGAACCGATTTAGCTGAAAATTGTCAGGGAGGTAGTTTAGAGCCAGGAGAAGGACATAGGATACTTTTTATCCCGTTCGAAATAAAAAAAATCTGCTTATTTATTGTCATTAAGGCGGAACAAAGTTCGCCGGGTCAGCTAGTTGTTTATACATCAGAATAACATAAAGGCTAAAATTTATAACGATCTGTGACAAGCTAAATTTCACGCGGGCGATGCCGTGGTTAAAGCTAGTGTTTAAATAATGGCGAATTCAATTAAAGCCCTGACTACGGATTCATATTTGAGTATCATTTTATAATACGAGCTTAAAAATAACATCTGCTAAAACTTTGCAACAGCGCAACAATTTTCCCGGTTTATTATTTTACAGTTGGCACAAAATGGCGCCAACAGTTCGTTGTCTTTTTGCTTGAAGTCGGCTATTAATGCACGTACCGTTTAAAAGTGCGTTTGCGAATTTTGCGAATACAATACGAGTATAATGTAACTGGAAAACAAGCGGCGTTGGAAAACTATGAAAACTTTTTGGATGGTACACTTTTTTTTAGATTTAATTGTTTCAGCAACTATAATATATACCTAGTCAAGTAAATAGTTAATTATTTATGTCTCATTAACTACATACTCGCAGTCAAGCAAATAGTTAATTTATATTAGGTAATTTACAAGTCGTTGTTTTTACTTGTTTATTCGAAGTAGGTACTAATCCGTTATACAACTTGATTAAGCAATTTACCCGATTAAAAGGGAAACAACTTAATTTGGAATCAAACTAGATTTACTTAACATTAGGTCCTTTGAGATTTCCTATTTTATTATTATGATAGTTCAAACACGTAATTGAAATTTCGGGAAATCAATGAAGTAAGTATTTCAAAAATTAATTTATGTTAAATAATATTTGAGTTCGTAAAATCATAACTTAGAGCTACAATTTGGAAGGCCATATTAAATAAACCGCCAACTAGACTGCTCGTGAAACCGGCAAATCCTGTAAACACACATGCAGTGCAAACCATATGGCCCTTCAGTTGCCATGGCAACGGGGGAAAGTCAACAGAAACCGGCAAACATCGGAAATGCTACACGGATTGCGGACAGCTCTGAATAACAATTTTAGTTGACGCTTTTTTGTAACCGGCATAAAGTTGCGAAAGAGATATATCTGTGTTACGTTTATAACCTTTTTATTGCTGAATGTTATAGCATTGAACTATCTTGAAACATTTGTCTTCTCACTCATCCATATTTTGGACACTTAAGAGAATTATATTCTGCTTCGTGGCATTTTCTGGGTGCACTCGTGTTTGGTAGAGCTACTGTTTCCACTAAATACTTATGAGTTTGCTACATGTCCGTGTATTTCTNTTCTCCCCTAGATTAACGAGTATGTAACTCGTAGTCAAGCAAATAGTTAATTTATATTAGGTAATTTACAAGTCCTTGTTTGTACTTGTTTATCCGAAGTAGGTACTAATCCATTACACAACTTGATTAAGCAATTTACCCGATAATGATGGAAAACAATTTAATTTGGAGTCAAAATAGATTTTCTTCAAATTAGGTCCTATGAGATTTCCTGTTTAGGTAATAGTTATTATGACAGTTCGAACAAGTAGGTACTTGAAATTTTCAGGAAATCAGTCATTCCAAAAATTTGTAAACATAAACCACCAACTAAACTGCTCGTGAAACCGGTAAATCCTGTAAACACACATGCAGTGCAAACCATATGGCCCTTCAGTTGCCATGGCAACGGGGGAAAGTCAACAGAAACCGGCAAACATCGGAAATGCTACACGGATTGCGGACTGCTCTGAATAACAATTTTAGTTGACGCTTTTTGTAACCGGCATAAAGTTGCGAAAGAGATATACGAGTATATGTGTTACGTTTATAACCTTTTTATTGCTGAATGTTATGGCATTTAAATATCTTTAAACATTTGTCTTCTACCTCATCCATAGCTGGGCATTAACTCGTTAATCCGTTAATCGTTAATTAACGAAGTTAACATTTCTATTAACGGATTAACTTTTAAGTTAACTTAAAAAAATGTTAACGGACTCGTTAACTTCCGTTAAATTATCCTAAGTCCGTTAATCGTTAATCCAGTACCTACTATTTATCAAAAAAATACAGCAGGTACGCTGAAAAACGTAAATAAAAAGTACGTACGGGCTTCCAGAATTCCAGAACCCAAAACAAGTTTTTGTAACCAGATCACTAACGACACTTGTTAGTATGTGTGGGACAACTCTTGCAACTGAATTTAAGACCAGTTTTCCTGAACCGATTGAGCTGAAATTTGGTATACTTATGTAAGTACGATGACAATGCAATGTTATGGTACCATTGAGCTGGTCTGATGATGGAGTCATGAGGTGGCCATAGGAACTCCTAAATGAAACGGCGGCATCGCATCGAATTTGGGTTCGTTGGATTTGTCTTTTCGAGCACTTTAGTACTGATGATGATGTCCAGGGTCCTGATGATGGAGTCAGGAGGTGGCCATAGGAATTCCTAAACGAAACGGTGGAAACTTATCGAGTTTGGGTTTGCTGGATTTGTCTTTTCGAGCACTTTGGTGCTAAATTGTATTGTAATTGAACCAAGGCTCTGAGATTGAGATACTTACTACTAAAAAGTGAATAAAATTAAATAATTAAAAAACTTTTTTAAAAACAAGCTTTTATTCTGAAATGCAGTTGTACTAAAACGAAAAAAATAATTGTACTTATGCAAGGTTCAAAAAATTTCGAAAGCTTGTAGCGCAAACATAAAAGAGGAATAAATTCCATGCGCGATATAACCTTGCATACAATTATTTTTTTCGTTTTACTATCGCGTGTTAACGAATTAACGATTAACGTTAACTTGCGTTAAATCTTGCGAAATGTAACGTTTTAACGTTTAACGAAGTTAATTTTTTTATTAACGGTTTAACGATTAACGAAGTTAACTATTTGATTAACGGTGCCCAGCTATGACCTCATCCATATTTTGGACACTAAAGCACAATTACTTAGTGAATTAAGAGAATTATATTGTGCTTCGTGGCATTTTCTGGGTGCACCCGTGTTTGGTAGAGCTACTGTTTCCATTAAATACCTACTTATGAGTTTGCTCCATGTCCGAGTATTTANGTATTTCTCGCAATAAATAAAATTTGAAGAGGTCCCTTTTACTAGAATAACAATATAATATCAAACGAAAAGAAACCGAGCCTTTTGGAAATTAACATGAATTGCATTCATGTAGGTATGCGACATATGCATTTTGCATTCAGTTTACCAAAACGTCCTTAAATTTTCTTTAGCAAAGGCCTTCAATATCGTTCAGTACGAACTAAGCCTGTCAAATTCGGGGAAGCCTTGCGGGGAAAACCCTTCTTAATTTATCGTACGCGCAAAAGGTAAGTAAAAAAGAAAATATTTATGAACTACCAAATAAAATACTATTCCGAGAATGTTGCGTTTGATATACGCTCATAAAAATATTACAATGCGATAGGGAAACATGAAAGAAAGCTCCTCAAAGCGAAATCTGTTTACGTACGATAAGTGTGGCTAATCCTAGTTTCGGTGAAGTGTAGGTAAATGTAAGTATTGGGGTTTGGGTTTATGTGAGAACAGTTCTTGGGGCAGAAGATGTTTGGGAAAGATAGGATGTTTTTATAGCGACAAACTTAGATTAAATTGTGTTAGCGAGCCAGGCGGACGTAAAACAAGCCTTATAAAATAAACAGAAGAAAATGTTGCCTTAAATATAAGGCTGAGGTGCACCAACTTATCCCGTATTTTTTTATTTCAATTCCAAAAACTGCGTAACATAAAAGTTATTCATAATGACGCGTACTTCAACGTGCTTCGAGTGCAAATAATCATATTAATTCTAAGACATTATAAAGTTGAACGAAGGCCATAAATAATGCAGCATCTTACGCCAACTACATCCAACTCCAGGTAATGCCAATAGTCAGTCATTGTTAAAACTCTGATTAAAAGTAATTATAAATTCACTCGAAGAAAGTTTGGACTTCGGCGCTCGCTCACGACATTGATGGCGCGCCTCTAAAATATTCATTTTGCACCGAACTTTCGTCGTAAATGTTCTTGAGCTAGTATGAATTTTTCGTTCTCAGATAGGGTACTAAAGGCAAAGATATCAATTTGTACCGCTTTATCTAAGGCACATAATGTATACTATACTTTCGAGGGAACGGTAACCAGTTCAGACATCCTTGCGAAAAAGCAAAAAAGGCCCGGAACGCACTTGGTCTAACTTTTATATTCTTCTGATTATATTCGTTGCTGGTTTAAAGATAGTGTATTCACCTGGACTGCCCTTTACTGGTTGGATTTGATTATTATCAATCAAAAAAAGGATCCTAGTTATAACAGGACTTGTTGACGAATCTTCCGTTTTGGAGTTGTAATGATAGGAACGAGAGGTATAAGTTATCTCGTAATCTGTAGCAAATTAAGGGCAAAAAGTGACATTATCAGAAGATTTAGCGCCAACCAAGCGTAGCCGCGGAATAATACTAATCCTACTAATATTATAAAGGCGAAAGTTTGGATGTCAGGATGTCATGATGTCTGGATGTTTCTTACTCTTCAATCGTCAATGGTTAAAATCTAGAGCGCTGGACAAACTAATGTTTTTGAAGTTCATAAATATTCATGCGGGGGAAGCCGTGAAACGCCATCTATCAACATGATCTAACAGGGGTAAAATGAGGCCCACGCGTACGAAGTCGCGGGCGGCCGCTAGTTTACAATATTTTGCCTATAATGTGCCCCACGTCTGACCTCAGTCATGTAATCTAAGTTATTTTTGTCGGCTAAATATTCAATGAACTGGGACCAGGCCTGATTCAAATTCAGCCTGGATAGTCAATCTCATTATTGGAATAAAACGGAATCGGAATTTTATTCCAGGGATAAAGTGAGCTGTAACCACTCTCGGTTCGAACCGATAATAAAACATACCACGTAATTACTGAAAATGTATTGACAAGTAAAAGCTCGTAGCTTTGCTTGTTAGATTTTTTTTCACATTTTAGATATTCTTGACAAAAGCTCATTAGCCATTACTTTCGAATTATTGCAGTTTTTTTTAAATTTTTTAATGTTTTTTTTTAATTATTTAAATTGTGTGTATAATCCATAAAAATGATAATTGGACAAGTGACGAAAATTGAACAACTCTGATTGTACATCATTTATTTACTTCCTCCTTCACCCATCTTAGAGAGAACAAATAAATCAAAAACTGTCAAGGAGATAACCCTGAAATTCCGTCATTTGATTCACCGCTACTGGGTCATCAGGTCATCTTGAATTTACAATCAATGTAAACCACAGTACCTACTTACGTATGCCACGCCAAAGGGATGGGCAGATGTCTACGGCGTTGCCATGGGGACGGCCCGTAATTCTTCAAACCCTAAGGGCCCTTCGTCACTGGATTGTAAAAATCTATGGAGCTATTCAGGTCTATAATCTTTGGTAGGGGTTAACGAGACGTGTTAATGTTTTTCTTTACTTTTAATAAAATAAGTAGTGACGTCTTTTTTTCTTGCGCTGATTCTGCTCCACACTGATGGCTGGAGCCTATAATGGATGGTATTGTTTGTTTACACTTACAATGTCACTGTTTTGTTGCAATTTCTTACAAAACTTGCGCGCAGAAAGCAAATCTAGTATACCGTACAATCATCAAACTTCTAATGCTCATAACTCAGTTCAAACTGAGTTTAGAGGTATGCTATACATGTCATAGTAAGTTTGGTTTATAACACTATTTTGTAATCAAAAAATAAGGCTTGGTCGATGGCCACGCGGAAAAAAAAGACGTCACCTTCCATACAAAATCTGGCATTACCATTTATCATTTCACAAAACATCAATACAATTTCTGCAAAACATTTCAGTCGGTTTCGATCTGAAATTCACATTGACATCGAAATAAAACATTTTCTGTGGGAATACGTGATGCGAACGTTGATTTAGTTGAACTGAGTTAAGGGAAATGCTAAAGACTGTAGAAAATAACGGCCTTTGTTGGTCTTTGTACACATCAAACACAGAGTTTCGTGCAATTACCTAGATTTTGAACTTTTGAATCGAATGCTCGAAATAAAATAGACATCTATTTCATGCTTTCTAAATTACTTATATTTATTCTTCATAATATCGATCATATCTACTTTACTTATTTTAAACAAACTGTCCTCTAGGTTGTCAAAACTAAATAAGATCGCTTCATAGCGATAACACTATCTTTTTTTGTTTTATGTGGTTTACAAATAGTGACATCTATTTATAACCTATAGTAACGCTAATACCGGTTGCAGACCAAGAGATAAGCTAAGTTAATTTCGTTTAGCTCGCATAGCTGACGCAGTTTCCCTTAGAATTGGCATAGTTTTCAGTCTACACACGACTATGGGAAACTGCGTCAGCTATGCGAGCTAAACGAAACTAACTTAGCTTAGCTCTCGGTCTGCAACCCGCACAAGTGCAAAGTTTCTCGGAAGGAAGATAAATGTTGCGAAAAATTTAACATACGTTTTATAAGAAACAATTCCCTGCTTCAGAATCCAGGTCAAGTTCAAATTCTTTAATAAGCTCTTTTCAGGACACTTCCCAATGCTCTACCAGCACTTCAGGACAACATATCAGTTGTTGCTAAGAAGAAGATTAAAGTTAAAAGAAGAAGCTCTCATCCATACAATAGAGCCATATTATTATCAGATAATATTATTATTACTATTATTGTGACTCGTAAAGTCTTACGCTATAGATGTACTGGCACCAATTAAATCTTTATTATTTCTACCTTTCAGAGTTGATAAATGACAGAAGAAGAATAAAACCACATTACTTCGTACCCTGTAAACGGGGGTGTAAAAACGTGCCACAGATTACGGTGGATGTAATAAACTAAGCTGTGACGTGTCGTGACGTCACGTGCGTGCGCCGGCCGATAAGGGCGTGTCACGTCGTGGTAATACATAGTCGTGATCTTGTCGCTGCGATAGCCTCACAGGCCAAGAAGGAGGCTTCGTAAGAAATTGGCTTTTATACACAGATATTATAAAGAAGAAAGTAGAAAGTCATAAATTGTTCTTATTCGTTGATGGCCGCAAAGGCCAAGAAGGATAAATAAATAATCTTCGTAGAAAATTTACCTTTATACACAGATATCATAAAGGACTTAATAAAGAAGTCATTCTTATTCTCTGATAGCCGCATTAGGCCAAGCAGTTGAATCTTTCTACGAAGGATGGCCTTTTAATATCATAGAGGACGTAAGAAACTCATGAATTGATTGCGATCGCGCGATTGTAGGTAGTTGGAGAAGATTACAATTAATATAAAGTACTTATTAAAAAAAAAAAACAACATACTGCATGTCCACTGCCACAAAATAAAACTACCGTTGTTGTTTATGAAATTGCTGCAAATGAATGAAATTACACATTATATTTTTATTGAATCAAACTTTGAAACCGTGAGATCCAAATATTTATAAAACGTTTTTGAGTGTTGTTTTTTAATACGAGCCTAAAATAACTAAAACAAACCAACCGTAGAAATAACTCCATCCATGTATTGAATGTTTATTTACA